>NC_051161.1:152999294-153053853 GCF_013339745.2 Dermacentor silvarum
ATTTACGGGCCCAGGAACACCTAAGGTTCTGAGTGCTGGCGCACGCATACATTACAAAGCAAAGACAGAAGACACTCAGGGAAAACTCTTAAAAATAAATGAATAAAATAAAAATTCTGAAAGAGAGAGTACGGACAACAAGCGCCAAAGTAAATACAAAAGAAAAATAGGAGAAGGGCGCTTGAACAATACATGAAATTATAATACAAGGCAAAGTCGGAAAGAACGATGACAAGGAATTATGAAAGATATCAAGTTCCGAAAGTAAGCGTTATAAAGATTCTGTATTCTGTGGACAGTTGAGTGTAATAATAATATAAAATAATGAATAATAATAATAATAATAAATAATAATAATAATAATAATAATAATAATAATAATAATAATAATCAATAATAAATAATAATATAATAATAATAATAATCTTTATTATCAATCAATTTGTACATATCATTGTGCGAGGTTGCCGAAGCCTTCCGTGGGCTTGTATGGCAGGAACCTATAATAATAATAATAATAATAATAATAATAATAATAATAATATAATAATAATAATAATAATAATAATAATAATAATATAATAATATAATAATAATAATAATAATAATAATTTATTTATGCACAACTAAAAGAAATGCATGGCAGGCGGGCCTTTCGAAGCCTGAATGGCTTGTGTGACTAGGCTCGGCAGCATCGGCAACAACGATAAGGTCGGAGTGTATACAGGCGTCGCCCCAGTGCAGTCAAGACGTTATGCAAAAAATTATGGATGTTGATCCAACGTAGAGCGAACATTTTTTCACGCGTATATAAACATACAAGTCAAGGCAAATAAAAAACATCAAATAAATAAATACACATGTAACATACAAATTAAAACCTCAAATAATAATAATAATAATAATAATAATAATAATAATAATAATAATAATAATAATAATAATAATAATAATAATAATAATAATAATAATAATAATTCTTATTTATACACCACAGGAAGCAACACACAGGATCGCGCCTGTCTAATTCTACAAAGATTTGTGTTGACTGGGCCCGACAGAGTTGGCTGCAGTGGTGTGGTTATATAGTGAAATAGAAGAAAAGAAATTACAACGCTCAGAGAAGACATTCCTAGCGCTGTAACATGCAACGGAACAAAGAAAAGTAGAAAGAGAAATTAAGCAACTCTACCAAACAATAGCCAATTCAAACGTAGTTCATAAAGTAGCCAACATCTTCTTCAGCTGCTTTTTTTAACTCACCGAAAATATATCTCGTTATAAATCGTCACACACTTTAGGAATATGCACGAATCTCGCTCCAGCGAGTAGAGAGCAGGGCACTGCGAGACGCCATTTACGTCTCAACCTGTCGCGGAGCAACATAGGCAACATCCGTACTCCAACAGAGGCGAAGAATTACAGTGCTGCAATGCAGAAAGTCCTAGTTCATGAGAAACGTTATTTGCATGTCGTATGCTCCCATGAGCAACACTTTTAAAGCGAAGCCTTCTCTGGCTGTTACTTCTACTTTTCCACTGCTGATGCTGTCGTGGTCTTGCACGCCACGTCGGTAGGTGGCTCAGGTGAGCACGGCAGAGAAGAAAGGCGACGCGAGAAACTGGTTTGGACCTTTCCATCGGGTCGAATGTGCACAATGCCCTCTGGAGCTTTCCGCGCGTCGCCACAATACCACTTTGAAAGCTGTAATTATCCGTGACTCCTCGCTAAAGCATTGCAGAAACTGCAGCGCTTACCCTTCTGCTAACCTGCAACAGCCCCGAGAGGAGGTAAAGAGAATCGTAGAAAGCTGGGAGGGAGGGAGGGCGGGAGCCGGAAACGACGACGTCACAAGGCATGCAGACGCTACTACTAGATATGACCGCGCTTGCAGAGAAACTGGATGAATTTAAGTTAAGGTACGGTACTGTAAGTTCTTGTTATTTCTGAAAAATAAACACTGTGCAGTATTCCCAAGCGGACAACTGGGCCTGCGGAAGCAGTTTAGTAGTGTGGCTGCAGTGGTGTCTCCCTGGTTTGCTGTGCCAGTTGGTGCATGATGACAATTTCTCATCAAACATCTTATAAAAAACTGTTGAAAAAACATCTGTAAACTCTCTCCTAGTAGGGCAGCATGCTGCCTGCAGTCTGGTGCAAAAAAAAAAAAAAAATAGCGGGCTCCAACAATTACAGATGCGAGCACAAGAAAAAGAATACAACTGTGCGTTTCTTTTTCTTGTGCTCGCGTCTGTTTTGCTGGAACCCCCTATACTGCAGAAGCGAAGCCGTATTAAATCGCACCGTATAGGGTCTAGGTGACCCTACGGAAGCGGTCGCACGTCAAATACACACTTCTGTGCCCGCCGCGGTAGCTTTGCAGCTATGGCGTTGCTCGAGGTCGCGGGTTCCATGCCAACCGCGGCAGCCATATTTCGATGGGGGCGAAATACAAAAACGCTCTTGTATTTGGATTTATTTATTTATTTATTTATTTATTTATTTATTTATTTATTTATTTATTTATTTATTTATTTATTTATTTATTTATTTATTTATTTATTTATTTATTTAACATACCCTCAGGGCCAAAGGCATTAGAGAGGGGTGTGGGTTACATGTGAAATAGTATACATATATACATAACAAAGAATGAGCAAGCACATAAAATTCTAATTATACAATGTTAGCTAGGGCGTTCTTGAATAGGTGGCGGTTTCTGATGGAGATTACATCCGAAGGAAGGTGATTCCACTCTTCGGATGTCCGTGGTAAGAATGACTGAAAAAAAGCGTCAGTTCTGCAAAAAGGAATTCGAACTTTTTGTGCGTGATCTAAGCGAGATGAAACATACTGAGGAGGTGATATAAGCTCATGGTGGAGCTGAGGATGATGAAATATGGAGTGGAAAAGGCTCAAACGAAACAACTTACGACGGGATGCAAGGGTTGATAGGTCAAGACTTAATTTCATGGCATATGTGCTTGCTGTTCTGTTGTAGTTATAAAGAATGAAACGCGTGGAGTAATTTTGAACCATTTCTAGTGACCGAATTAGGTTTTCATGGCTTGGATCCCAGACGGAGGCAGCATATTCTAGTTTTGGGCGAATGAGCGTTTTGTACATGGTTAATTTTATGGATGAAGATACTTGTGCGAAGTTACGACGGAGGTACCCCAAAATTCGATTAGCATTGCTAATTACATACGAAATGTGGTCTGCCCAAGAAAGGTTTGATGTAATGTGAATGCCAAGGTATTTGTATGAGGACACGGTCTCCAAAGAAGTACTAGCGATGTGGTAAATGGACGAAACAGATGATGTTCGAGATATGCGCATATGCTTGCATTTCCTTATGTTAAGTTCCATCAACCATATGTTGCACCATTTGTTAATAGCATCAAGGCCGGACTGAAGGGCTTTAGTATCATCAACGCAGGTTATTTCGCGATAGACAACACAATCATCGGCAAAGAGGTTAATGTACGAGGAAACACACGAGGGTAAGTCATTAATGTAAATAAGAAAGAGTTGAGGACCCAATACCGTCCCTTGAGGAACCCCAGATCGAACAGCAGTGTGCTCTGAATTTACGTTATTTGTTGACACAAACTGAGAACGGTTAGTAAGAAAGATTTCTATCCAAAAGAGCAGTTTAGTGTCTATGCTAAGCTGACGTAGTTTGTAGAGAAGCAGTTTATGGCATACCTTGTCAAACGCTTTAGAAAAATCTAGAAAAATGCAGTCAATAAGAGAAGAACGATCAAGGATGGCATGAAGTTTGTGAGTGAAATATATTAGTCGGGTTTCACAAGAATATGATTTCCGAAAACCATGTTGTGATGGCGAAAAAAAAATGAGTTTGATTCGAGAAAGTTAGCAAGGTTTGAAAACAAAATATGCTGAAATATTTTGCAGAGAATGATTGTGAGGGAAGTGGGCCGGTAATGATTTCGGAATGATTTAGGTGCACTCCGGAATAATTTCGACCCCAGGGGGTCGAAATTATTCCGGAGTCTGCCACTACGCCATGCCTCATGATCCGATCGTGGTTATGGCACGTGCCGCCCCAGTTAAAGTTTAACACTTCTGCCACGATGCGATGTGCCGTGTGAGGCAATGGCTATGCAAACTTTCTCGGAGCTTATGAACAATGGCGCACGACAACGCCTCAAGCAAGCACGTCTCCCTGTGTGTTCTGTGTACTACGCAGACAAACAGCAGTGGCGCATGCATGGTAACGTTTAACATCAATTCACCACTCTCGTATTGGACTAAACATTGAGCATTCGCCGTCAACATCACAAGCTGATTATCGTCAATAAAAGCAAACAGCACAAAAAGCTTTGCTTACATAGATTCCCACAGCGCGTGGGACCCGAATTATGCTTTAATATACTTTTTTAGTAAATCTTAAATTCGTTTTTTTCAGCGCTCTGAGCAGAAGGCGAAAACCGTAATGCTGTATCTAAGCACATTGTACGCTTGTGCATGTACAATAAATTTCTTTACTGAGAGGGGCACCAGACAGACCTTTGATGTTAAAGAAAGAGAGAGAGAAACAGAAGAGAGGAAAGGCAGGGAGTTTAACCAGATTTTGGGTTAAGATGCAGCCATACGGCACTCATAGCTTTCCACAAATAAAAACCATGCTACTGTCGAAATGTACGAGGTGCTACCCAAAAGTTCCGGGAATTCAGTAGTAAAAAATGGTTTCACCGTAACGCCTAATCAGCACTGTATCATTCAAAGTAGTCCCCTTGAGCATGTTTACAGTGATCCTAGCGTTTCTTCCACGATTCCATGCATTCATGGAACTCTCCAGGCGACAGTGTGTTGAGGACTGCCTGCGATTCCGACTCGATCTCTTCAACAGCGTGAAACCAACGTCCTTTCAGCCTCAACCTCAACTTTGCGAACAAGAAAAAGTTACAAAGGGTGAGGTCAGCTGAATAGCGGGAAGGAGAACGCGGAAGTACTGTGATTTGTTTGGAAGTCAGGAACTGTCGAACAACGAGTGATGTGTGAGCATGCGCGTTGTCGTGATGAAGAAGCCAGCTGTTCTTCCACTTCTCCGGATGTTTGCGACGAATGCTCTCTCTTAAACACCTCAAAACGTCACAGTGAAGCTTGCTATTCACGGTTTGTCCCGGAGGTACGAATTGATTTTGGAGAATTCCATGGAGGTGCAAAAAAAAAAAAAAACCACAAGAAAAAAAAGCGATGAGCATGGACTTCAGATTGCCGCGGGGAATTTGGCGATTTCCATTGCGACGACTCATCATCATCATCATCATTTATTAACCCTTAAGGACCCTTTACAAGGCATCACATAAGGGGGAGGGGGACAGTATTGAAATGACATATAATGGAGCGAATGCTATTTCACAAAGAATCAACTACGTTACAAGTACAGAGCGCACACACACACAAAAAAAAAAATCTTTTGCCATTTTGTTCACTTATAATGGAGTACGGTAATGAGAAGTGGAAAACACAAGGCAAAAAAAGATCAAACACAAGGATGGGATTGAGCAAGTAAATAGTAATAAGCTAACAAATGAAGAGATACATTATAATGTGAGATTGACACCCAACCGGACATTTAAATACAAGTCAAAGTGTGCAAAGCAAAATGGAAATCAATATCTTCTATTGGACAACGCCTGTAACACAAATGGTGCGAGAAAACAAAGAATGCGTAGTTCAAGTTATTTAACAAGGTAGTTAAGGACTGCCTGAATTTTTCTGGATTTCTCTCAAGAGAAATCCAGATGCTTCGGGTAGGCAATTCCAGTCTTCAATGGCTGCGGGAAGAAACGATTTGTTGAATGCAACAGTCGAACCATGAAGGCGCTGGATGCTGTTAGAGTTGAACAGGCGGCGAAAAGTTCGAGCGGGTGGCAGTAACAGTGTACCATGCAGGTGAGAAAAGTTGTGATATAGCTTATGGAACAGACTGAGTCGTGAGATTCTGCGTCTTACTGCTAAAGAGATGATTTAATCTGGGTTACGCTGACGTGTGTATTATAGTTTGATGAAATAAATCGGGCAGCATGAATTTCAGACGGACTCGAAAGAGGTAATTAAATAATCTTGGTAGGGGCTCCAAACGGTAGAAGCATATTCGAGTTTGCTCCTAACGAAGGTTTCATAGGCTATTTTTCTAACTTCCGGGGGGGGGGGGGGGGGGTAGACGTAGTGTTCTTTTTAAGTAGCCCAGTGACCTTGAGGTATGAGTTACAACATTCGAGATATGCTCCGACCATGTCAGTTTACTGTTAATGAGGACGCCTAGGTATCGGTAAGAGCTAGCATGTACTAAAGCTGTAGAATTCACAGAATACTGAATGGTCAGATTATTTTTTTTTTGCGTGAAACCACCATGTATTTGCACTTTAACGTATTATGCTCCATCAACCAGCGCGAGCACCACGTTTCAATTAGGTTTAGGTCGCGTTGTAATAATGATTGATCACTACTGTTTGAGATTCGACGATATACAACGCAATCATCCACAAAGAGGCGAATATATGACGTTATTCCAGATGACAAGTCATTTATGAAGATAAGAAAGAGAAGCGGACCATGAACTGATCCCTGAGGGACGCTGCCGGATACTACTGTTGATAGCTGTTGATGTTGCTGTTGATAGCTTACCGCCAATGACTGTGAACTGAGATCGTGCTGTTAGAAAGCTTTTGATCCATGACAAGGTAAGCGGGTCAAGATTAAGACAACTGAGTTTGGCCATGAGACGAAGATGAGCTACGCGATCAAATGCCTTTGAAAAATCAATGTAAATGACATCGGTCTGACAAGACGAATCCAAGTTCAAGTTTTGGTCTGTAGTGAATTCGAATTATTGTGTTTCACATAATTTCACTGCTTTTTTGTTTCAGGATCGTAGCCATAAAACCATGTCTCATCCCCGGTTATTACACTGGAGAGGAATGTGACATCTAAGCTGCCTACGATCAAACAACTAGATATCTTCACTGATTCTTTAGCGGCTATTCAGGAACTGAAAAAGGTTGACAAGGCGATGGAAATCTGCGAGACAATACACACTATGACTAGAAAAACAGCTACTTGCGTCAAGGTACACTGGATTCAAGGCCATGCAGCGAACCCTCACAACATTGCTGCTGACTAGCAGGCACATTGCCCTCCTAATCCAGACCTTCCGTCTATTCCCCTCCCACCTCAACCCCTTAACTCGCTCCGAGCCCATAAAAATTTTCTCCGGCAGGACACACGCGCTCTTATCCCCCCGTATGTCTGCTCCCTCCCCCTTCACCTTACTAGGGCGGAGGAAGTTGTGCTTAGGAGGCTTCGGCTGTGATCTCAAGGTGGAACTGGTCGCATTTACCACTGGGTGCTACGTGTCCGTACTGCTCTGTCCCTGTGATGGAAGCAGATGCATACCATCTAATATGGACATGTACTAGTTTACAATCGGAACGCTCGCGTCTCCAACTACAAGCCGGCCTCCGCTACAGTGTGACAACCAGCTATGACCGCTGGATACACGATAACAAATTCCACAAAACACTGCTTCAATTTATACACAACACAGGCCTCACAGCACACATATAATACACATACATATCAAGAATTATGCCTTAACGGCAAGTCTTTATCGCAAGAAAAAAAGAGAGAGAGAGATCGTCTGTGACTTGTTGCTTCAGTTCCGTACAGACAGAAACATGGTGTTCGTCACTGAGCAGTCTTGGAGCGAATTTTGCAGAAATGCGCCTCATGTTCAAAACATCCGACAAAATTCGCTGAACTGTGCCGTACGATTATCCTACAATGTCGCAGACATCCTTTATAGTTAGCCTGCGATTTCCGAGGATAGCCTTACGAACTTCCGCTATCGTTTCCGGGGTTGTGCTCGTTGACGGGCGTCCACAAAGTTCATCGTCGTAAACACACATTAGACCGTAAAAGTACTGAAAGTTGGGCGAGTTGGTAGCTATTCATCTTGAAACTGCAGCGCGCACAAAAGAAACGAGGATAATAAGGCAAAGGTAACAGACAGCGCCTGTCTGTTACCTTTGCCTTATTGTGCTCGTTTTTTGTGTGCGCGCTGCAGTTCCAAGATGAACACATTCGACCCTCTTTGAAGCGTTCATGCCATAAAAACATCCTAATTTGCCTCACGTCGTCCTCATGGCGTCGACTCCAAAAGCGTCCTCTAGCAAACGATGAGTTTCTGTGGCAGTATCGCCAAGTTTAAAAGAAATTTGACGCAAATACTTTGCCCCTTGAGGTCTGTCATATTGGTACTAAGAAATGTGCCAAATCAGTGAAACGTTGCGTTGCAAAACAACACTTCGCAAAATAATACTTCTTAGATGCAAGTCGTTCAACACACAGATCCATAAGGCATACTGTTAGCTATAGCTAGCGGCCGATATATGTACCACACTCAGTTTGCCCGGGGCTTTTCAAAATCCCGGAACTTTTGGGTACCACCTCATATACGAAGGTATCATGATAGTTTCCAAATATTCAACTGCAGTACATTTACATGTAGCGTACATGTAGGCGTCATCATGCATAAATATTTTAAAATTTATTGTTTGGATCTTCAATCAAGGGAAAACTCAAAAGGAAACGTTTTTTTTCAGAAAAATTTAATGATTTGCAGTTTCAAAAGCTTTTTCCTTATTTAAGAAGAGAGCACAAGTAAACCGATTCTTTTCACACACACTGAGTATACTTCATCGGCAAATTCTATATTTCAATTATCAACAAATGGAAATCACCTTGATGTTAGAACCCAAAATTTGTGCAAAAATGATGTCATGCATTGAAGTAGAAATTTTTCAAAAATCTTGGACAATATGGGCAAAATAATATGGGCATGTAATTTTCAATATTATTGTTTGACCTCCTTTGCATAGCGACTTCACAATAGCCGTCTTAGATGCTTCCGGAATCAATGTGGTAGTTGGAAAACCGATCAATATTAAAATCAGTATGTCTGCTACTGCATTAAATTTCTTCGCAGTGCACAAACAGGTAATCCTGGCTGCCTTGCTGATGTTACGTATTCGGCGGCTCGACGCCGAGAGCGGCAGGACGACCGGCCCAAGGAACAGACGACCCACGCAGTGCCAGGAAGACAATCACCTTTATTCTTTCAGCGACGCGCTTTTTGTGCGCTACGTAGCCAATCGGGGTGTGGCAAAAATAAAAAGAAAATATATCGCGGCAAGCGGGGCAAACTTATCTGCAGGCCCCAACGTAGAGTGCGACCAGCACCGCGAATGTTACACTGAGTCGAAAACAAAAAATTATCCTACTCAGGTTTTCTTTTGATAGCGTAGGCGAAAAAGCAGTAGGGACAAATTGCTTTCAAGCAATTGTGCCGTAAAGGCAGAAAATTATTAGAAACATGTGTGAAGAAGCCGTTGACGTTGTAAACCACCGAAGCTGGCTTTTCAGAGGAGCCCGCTCGTTTACCCCTGATATTGTTTATTATTAACAAAGTCTTCGCCGAGTATTTATACGACTGGTTAAAATTGTACAGAGTGCCGCCGTTTCGCTGATCTTAGAAAGGCAACGACCCTATTCCTCGCAATTTTGTGTTAGGTACTCAAATCTTGATTTAGGTGCGTTTGCACCTTTACCACAACCAGTGTGAGAAGAAATAGCTCTCATATCGGCAGTGATCGACGAATATTTTAACACGAAAGTGTTTTATGCCGGGGTCCACCAAGACTTCACTGACGTATTTCCGTCACGGAAATACGTCATAGAACATAATACAAAGAAAGAAACCAGAAGAAAAAGTTCCACAAACATGCAAAATTTGGAAATCGAACCCACGACCTCTCGGTACGCGACGATAGATCGCCAAGCGTTTAACCCATTGCGCCACAAACGCATTTGCAGAGAGCTACACAGACGCGCCTTATATATCTAACACTCCTCCGTGTACCCGCGCTCTTGCTCGGGGCGGTGCCGCCGCCTACGAGCAGAAAAGAGAAGTACTGCATTATGACACTAACGCGCACCGACAGTGAACGCTTCGGTGGTCTCAGCACTACGACGCCTCGATGCCAGCATTCGAAGGGACGCTGGCATCAAGAAGCACTACCAACGCCACCTAGGTGGCGTTCACCATACTCAGCACAGCGGAGCGTGGCCTCCGCAATTAGCTCTGAAAATGTTTCTGAAGTTGATCGCGGAGGCTGCAATTACGACGCGCTGTACGCGCTGATTTGACTCGGTGACGATTCAGTTACGTGCTTTGTCTTGCGCGTTGTATTAGTGTGTCAGTTACGTGCTTCGTCTTTCGCGTTGTGCTAGCGTGTGCAGCGTAGTGCAGCTTCCATATGCACGACGGTTGCTCATGGTCATCGACGTTGGTAGTCGTGATGGAGGAGACGTGCCACCAGGCGTCAGCGTGGGTGCATCAACGCCTAAGGGCGCTTTAGCCACAAAACACCAATAGACATTATATATCAATGTGCAATAAACATTACACTACTTCTGTGAAGACACGTTTCACTTTCGTGTTCTATACCGATTCCTATATAAGAGGGATCAACCACATTTATTTTTTAAATATGTTTCAATTACAGTGTACTATCGCGATGGAAAGAAACGCGAACAGCGGAGCGCGTGGCCGAAGCATAACTGAAGTTATAGTGCCCGCCATCCTGTCATCACCATTGACAAGGTGGGCACATCCGGTGTGATCGCGCTGTGCGATGGGGCGCCCCCTATCCTGCAATATTTTTGCTTCTGTTCTGCTTCTCTTTTATTTGAAAACGAGGGAAGGTGACGGCACAGTAATGATGACCGCGCAAACTGTACTATCGCGATGAAAAGAAACGCGAACCGCGGAAAGCGTGGCTTTTGGCACAGTCAGCGCTAGTGCGAAGTTATGGGTCCAACTCCCATATGCTTTGGCTGTCGCTGTTTTCAGTCGGCGCCACCGTAGCGCTAGAATCTTGTTCTGGCACTGCGTGTGCGTTCCGAGTGTCAGATGACTGGCTGATGATAAGCTTTCCTTGCCAATACCGTGCTAAAAGCCACGCTTTCCGCGGTTCGCGTTTCTTTTCATCGCGATAGTACAGTTTGCGCGGTCATCATTACTGTGCCGTCACCTTTCATCGTTTTCAAATAAAAGAGAAGCAGAGCAGAAACGAAAATTACGCAGGATAGGGGGCGCACCATCACAAAGCGCGATCAAACCGGATGTGCCCGCCTGTGAATGGTGATGACAGGACGGCGCGCACTATACCTTCTGTTATGCTTAGGCCACGCGCTCCGCTGTTCGCCTTTCTTTCCATGGATAGTACGTTTATGAGCGTTCAAACTTCAAGCTTTTTCCGACTTTGGAATAGGCCGCTCCCCAATCCCTCGCACTCAATCAGACTGTGCGACCGAAACTGATCAAACATTTTTGTGCTGGTGATCCTGACTTCATGCTGGCTGTTCTTATTTACCTTTTCAGCATCATTTTTGTTTCGGAGAGGGCAAGGATATGCTAAGGCGGCATGCCAAAGAATAATGATTGGCTATCTTTTGGCTGCACGATAACACAATTGAATAAGGAATAATTCGGTGCGCTTATTGAAATGTCGTCCAGACAGGATCGACGATACAAGTTTGTCCTGTATGAGCTCTTCCATAGTGGGGCATTTATAGTAGTCTGTATACGACGCACGTTGACAAAATTGACAGATAGTCCGATACATTAAATGTTGTATTGTATGGTATATTGACGTTTAGGTCTCCTGCCAAGTATATATGATTCACTGAGACATGCCGTTCTAACAGTTCCTCCGTTTCAAACAAAACTCATGCCACTTGGAGGATGATATACAGTTATCAGAAGTAGGTCAGTGTTCGGAAGCGTTATTTTCACTTGTAGGCATTCAGCATGTCCAAAGGAAATCAGCATTAGAAAAGCGTAAAATCTTGTTCTAACAAACACCGCTATCCAGCCTCCCCGTTTTATCGGCCGCGATAGAAATTAGGATCGGTAACCATCTAATACAAACGTGTCAGAGCAGCAATCTGATGCATTTGTTTCCACTATAATAAATTCATCGACGGATTTTGAGGCAGATTCAGCCATTTCCCTGAACTCGATCCTTCCAGTATTTACGCAGGCTTCTATTATCGATGCTAACTATGATTAAGGTTGACAGCAAATGAATCCTTAAGGTCACTGAAATTTGGGACAGAATTAAAATTACCCGCCATAGTTCTTAAGCAATCTTAGCAATAGCCGCTAGATTAGTCCACTCAGATGAGGGGCACATTTTCGTCCATGGCGAAAGTTTTCCCGATCTTCACTCATACAAATTTGCAGCCCTTTTCTTTTTATGCTGTTCTTGCTCGTTAGAACAAATTTCAGTTTAATTCTGTCACATTTTAATTAAAGAAAATTTTCGGCAGCTGCCCATTTTGTTGCAAGCGTGTCAGGCTTCCACGTGCATCAAACCACGCCTCCCTTGTAGTCACAGAAATAAAACGAACTAGTACTGATGAATGATATGGTTGTTTGGCAAGCGATGCCCAGCCTCAGTATCGGAGCTTGAAAATTCTGATAGCCCCAATTTACTTGCCACGTCTGATAAGATTTGTTTGAAGTTGTTTTCGTGTTCGACCGGTAGCACTTCAATTTCCATGCTCGCCTTTCTGCTAGTACTGTTCGCTATCGTTTAGTTCTGTTGAACCGAACTACTTGCGCTTCAAGCTGCGTTTTCAAGTCAGCAATTTGTGCTTCACGCGCAGCTTCCCGTTCTTCATTACTGGCCGACAGCTGTTCTATCCACCACGTTGTACGACTTTGACATAAATGATACTGCCTCTTCTAGATCCTTAACTGTCATGGTTAACTTCATGAACTCAGTCTTCAGGGGAAGCAAATAATCCCATTTTCCGTGTAAGGTCAGCAATAATATTATAATATAATTAATATTCGTGAGCTGAGACATTAGCGAAACATCTGAAGAAACTTCTGCCATCGGAGTACCTGCCGACTTCGAGGCTGACCCAACACGCTGCCTCGTTGTACGGCAAGTTCTGCACCACCAGGTTTCTGGCTTACATTCTGGGAATGTAAGTTTTTTTTTTCGTGCCACACCTGAGCACTGCTGTCCCAAATGATAATCATTCCCGCACTATACGCATGCTAAAACAACGACTATCGCAACTATCATCAGGCAACCGTTCGTGACGAGCAGTACACATATTCATAATGCTGAGCGACAGAAACACTCTGCAGTCAGCGGCAAATCAGGCATCAAACCGTCAGAGTTGGGCCATTGAAACGCCACCGGCTGCAGATTGCCCGATGATGCGCGCTTAGATAGACAAACTTTAATTCAAAGATAGTTTTGTCTTGCCCCAATGGGGCTTCGCTAATGGTCGGGGCCCCTAGTCCAGGGCTCCGCTGGCTCTTGCCATCTTCTCTGCTCTCTGGATCAGCTTGAGCTGGTCGTCGAAGGCCGAGCTGGACAGCAGTGCCTCCCATTGCTCCCTCGTGGTGTTCGTGTCATGGTGTTCTATGTTGTGTAGCGTGCACTCCCACGTAATGTGGTATAGGGTTGGTGTGGCCCCACACCACGGGCATTCGTCCCTGTAGGCTGTGGGGTGCATGCGATGTAATATGTGTAGGCTCGTGTAAGTGCCTGTCTGGAGCCTACGCCAGGCAGCGGCATCCTCCGTATTTAGTATTCGATGGGGTGGGGGATATCGCAAGCGACTCCCTCTGTGGTAGTTCAGGATTGCTGAATACTCGGGGTCAACTGGGTCAGAGTCATCTGCAGTCGGCGTGATGAGTGCTCGGTTATGTGCAAATTCTCGAGCTGCTCTGTCGGCATACAGGTTACCCATGATGGCAGTGTGACCCGGTATCCAAATGATGGTTATGATGGTGTTGTCGTCAGTGTCCTCCTTGGGTATTTGGGCTAGGACTTGTGCCGCAGGTCTTGCGATTCTTCCCTGTAGGAAGTTGCGGCAGGCCTGCTGGGAGTCCGTGAGGATCGTCAGTGGTTTGCTTGCGTGTTGGCCTTCGCGGATGGCTAACGCGATGGCCAGCTCTACCGATTCCGTGATCGTGCAGGGGCGGGTCGAGGCACTGGAGGTGACGTGGCCTCGGCGGTCGCAGACCACTGCCACTGCGCCCTTTTTCTTCGTTCCGTACATAGCGGCGTCCGTAAAACGGGCCGTGGTATCGATCCTGAATGTATTCTCTATGTATTGGGCCCTCGCTTTCCTCCTTCCGGAGTGTAGGTTAGGGTCCATGTTGCGTGGTATTGGGGCAATGTGATACCTGTCCTGGACGTGACTAGGTATCGTGCAGGTTTCTTGGGTTCGTGTTGTTGTGGCTTTGAAGCCCAGCGTTTGTAGGACCTGCCGGCCCGTGTGAGTCCGCGCAAGTCTCTGTTGTTGTGAGACGTGAAGGGCTTCTGTGAGTTCGCTGAGGGTGTTGTGTAACCCCAGCGCCAATAATTTCTCAGTCGATGTACTCATCGGCAGATGGAGAGCGGTCTTGAAAGCCATCCTCAAGAGCGTGTCGGCCTGTTTCGTCTCGGATTGTCTGAGGTGGTAGTAGGGCAGGCTGTATGTGATTCTGCTCACCACCAGGCTTTTGACCAGTCGGAGTGTGTCCCCTTCCTTCATGCCTCTATTCTTCGATGTTACACGGGATATCATGCGTGATATCGCCTTGACACTGGTTTTGAGGAGCGTAAGGGTGTTTGTACCACGCTGGTTAGACTGCAGCCACATGCCCAGCACCCTGAGCAATGACGTTTCTGGTATGAGGCTCCCGTTGAGGTGTACCTCGATTTTTCGTGTTGGGTCTGTGGGGACTGTGTGGTTACCCCGGCCTCGCCAGACTCGTATGAGTTCAGATTTCTCGGGCGAGCATTGTAGTTGGCTGACGTATTTATTGATGAGGTCAGCTGCAGTTTGCAGCCGTTCTTAAAATCATACACAAGAGACTACAGGGACACTTAGAAGACAACAAGCACCTGCCAGACACCATGTTTGGTTTCCGCGCAGGCTTGTCCACACAAGACGTTTTACTCCAAATCAAGGAAGAAGTCCTCAGCAACGTTCCCCGCAGCGGCGAACATGCCCTCCTAGCATAGACATCAAAGGAGCTTTCGACAACGTCAGCCACCAAGGAATCCTAGAAGGGCTCGCCAACACCAACTGCGGTGAGCGGACGTACAAGTACGTTCAGAGCTTCCTAAGCCACCGCACGGCAGAGCTGAAGATTGGGGATATCCAGATTGCAGTATGCCACCCTCCCAACAAGGGCACACCACAAGGAGCAGTCATCTCACCCACGCTCTCCAATGTCGCCATGATCGGCCTCGGAAGAAAACTGCAGGACGTAGAAGGCCTCCGCCACGCCTTCTACGCAGACGACATAACACTCTGGACCACAACAGGGTCCCTTATTGATGCGCGCTTATCAAGTAGGCATTCTCTCTGTCAGGGTTTTCAGAAAAAGCTGGTTTTGCCTCGAATTCTTGCGCAATGACGTGGCCAACGGCTATGGCCCGCACCAACCAACGACGATTCCGTGTACCGCACGCAGAGAGGCCCAGAGGTAGACAATGGATTCTGGGATTTTACGTGCCAAACCACGATTTGATTATGGGGCACGCCATAGTGGGGGACTCCGGATTAATTTTGACCACCAGGGGATGTTTAATGTGCCCCCAATGCACGGCACATGGGCGCTTTTACATTTCGCCACCATCGAAATGCGGCTGCCGCGGCCGGCGATTTGATCCCATGACCTCGTGCTTAGTGCCGCAACATAGGCGCTAAGTCACCGCGCGGGTGCCCGGAGGTAGAGAGCACGAGCCTCAAAGATATACAGCGGAAGAGCTTTGCTGTTGAGTTGCCACCGACTGGATAATAGTGCTAGTAATAATAGTATTAATAAGTGATACAGTTTTATTTCTCAGATATCTGTGGCGTTTTTTAAGTATGAAGCACACCTTCAAACATTTCAATTCACCAGGATTGCATGCTTGAATCATGAAGATTACGCAGCTGATGAAAATCATTAACTTATGCTCGTTGCAATATGGGGTGCGATCGCGCAAACTGCTCGTTTTTCCGTTCCTTCGCTTGCCTTCTCGTGATCGGTCAGACTTGTGATTGCGTCAGCGGCCGTCAGAGACAGCGGGGTGGTGGCGCAGCTTTGCCACTTTGTGACGTAGCAGTCAAACCGAACGTGCGGAAAGCGACCTGTTGGCGCTATCGCACCCATGGTCGATATATGAACAGTGAATATTTTATATACTTTATGTTTGCACATTTTCACTCGGCAAATTTACTGCAATTTAATAGATTTGACTAATGCAATGTCAATAGTGTTGATAAAAGAAAAGAGCTGCGGCCTATAGATAATTTTACATAAGCGTTAGGGTGCCGCCATCTTGGGCTGTTAACGCTGCTGTTTTCTGTTTTTAACAACGAAGTGTACGTTACTACAGCCGATATCGCAAGCATAAAAATAGTTGTATAAATGCGTTCAGCGTTTCATGACCATGTTACATCACTTCGCTTCTCATAAAACTTGAAAATTGTTTATGTAACAGCCCAAGATGGCGGCGCCCGTGAATCGAATATAAAGTAGTCCATTGGAGGGCATCTGTTGCTTCAAGGCCCTGCAACGTTGATAGGAAAGAAACGGCGGGGTCACAGGAGTTCCGATCCGTAGTCACGCCACCCATACTGTCTCTGCGGATTTCACCGGAAACAAAGGGAATAATCTCGTCGCGACCAACTCTGTTTGTGCACTTGGGCACGCAGCACGTTGGCTGACTATTGTAGCTCTGGACCATCGCACTAGCAAAAGGGGAAAACAAATGCCCTCGGCACGGCAGATGTTGGTAGGGTGTCTCGATGTACTCCTGGCTCACCGAGCGGGTGAGGAGGCGCGCACACCCTAGGCGCTTGCACAGCCGCCCATTTGGCGCTAAGCCACGCTTCCTCAAGGGCTGCAGAAGATAGCGCCAATATTTCCTTTTCTCATAACGAAACAGTTAGCCGCCCGGACCCGCCACGTGGAAACGTGGCCGTACCGCGTGGTCATCAGCTGATTGTCCTCGTGGCGTATCTCTGCTTGATCCCTGCATGGCGCTACCGTCTACGGACAAAGCGATGCCACTCGTGTTATCTTATACAAGACCCTAAATATCAGGTTCTTCCCCTCGTACGGAGACGGCGAGCTCTGCTCACTGCTGTTGATGTGGGAGGGCGTTGTTTTGCTGTCGAGCATTTTGTTCGGGAAGCACGACACTACCATGACTTCTTTATGTACAGTAGTTGTACTTATTAATATTACATTTAAATATGTCTCATTTACGTCAAGGTAAGGCATTTACAGATGTTGAATTCCGAGCGGATAGACTAACCAACCGCTAGACCAAAGCCAATCTTTATCCTCCACGAAATGCCTGCGGCGCGCGCACGCCCTCACGGTTTGGCCCATTCGTCACGGCCTCCCCATGTACGCGACCAATCGCTTAAGGCGTTGCAGGTCAATATATTTCAGGCAAAGGCGTAAACACGTTAACCCGCCATGGTTAGGCGCACAAAGGTCAAAAGCTTTTTTCTCAAGCGCATTCCTCGTAGGGGGTGGGGAAGACATTTCCTTCGTCTATCCTTTTTGGTGTGCCCAGGCCGAGAGAAGGCCTCACACTAGCCAAACAGTTTGTCAAACTGCTAAGACAAGACAAACTAGCTAAACAGTTTGTCATCCTTATGAGAAGCAGGCTCGTCCCGGATAGCTTTTTTTAGACAGGAATGAACGGGCTCTGCGCTCGGCCAAAGTCGCGACCCTCTCGCTTTTGTCCATTTAGTGCTGTGTCTCACGCGTCGCGCGCTGGTTGGGGCCGCCGCTGGTGTTGAAACCCGATCTGGCGGCTGAAGCCACTTTCGTTGATGGGCGCGCATTCTCCCTTCCCGCCGCATCAACGGCAGCTTTCGTCACGTCTGCAGGACGGCAGATCTGGTTTCAGTGTGGCGTAGCTCGCGTCGGCGGCATACATTTGCTCAGCTACGCTCTTATCTGACAGGGACATCCCTTCCGATAGACGACGATCGGAGCTCGTGACGTTGAGTTGATGCGGTGAGTGAGGGGGGGAGTATAGATAGCGTGACGCGCCTGTTTTCGACCTCGTGGGTTGTGCGTGTCTGTGCGAGGCCCAATCGCTGAGCTGACGAGCCCCCCCCCCCCCCCCCCCCCCCCCCCTCCCCCACTGAGTGCGACGGCACAGCAGCTGTCAAGAGGCGTTTATTTGTCAGGAGGAACCTCTTCAGGACTACAAGAAAGGCGCCTCTCGAAAAGCACGGTCGCTGCACTATCGTTCGCGCTTACAGGTGATACAGCCTTATCTCGACGATTGATCACGAAACTGAGCTTACAGGTGAGTATTATTTCGTTTTGTTCCTAATTCTGGCAGCGGACCTACTATATCGCCCATCTCTGTCCACAATATGAAATATTACTCATTATTATGTAAGCTTAGAGGCATCCACATTTCAGTTTGGAGCGCTTCGGCAATGCAGTGGTGAAAAATAAAAAGCATGCAAAAGAAATTAGTGTTAAAAGAATGATGATGTTCAGGACTATTCTTTATACGAAGAGAGAAAGGAAAATGCTAGCCACAGTAATGAAGGCCAACCTGATAGCAGTCAAAGACAGAGCGGAACAATTCCCGCTAGAGTTAAGGAACTAATAGGATTTGGCTTAGAGGTCACGATTAGGACTTTAGCGGAAATAACTTCAGAAAAGGCAATCAAAGTCGCAAGTAAGACACAAAGACAAGAAACGGGCAAGCTCTCTCAAAATGCGAAAGACCTCATTAAAAAAAGTGACTGAGCTTAAGTCTGCAACTCCAGAAATCGCGTCAAATTGGACGAAATATCAGAGCTAATCATCAAGCGGAAAAGTAGTTACCTTCAAATTTATCAGGTTCGAAGGAATAAGGAAGCAGTATAGAGTGGGGCAAGAAGCACATGCTCTGGCTGTTTAATTTCTCTCTCTTCAAAAAAAAAAAAAAAAAAAAGCCATCATGCAGCGTATTCCACGCTCGGCGGCAACCGGTAGGCGCGCAGCTGATTTTATGTAGATGCTGGTGTAAATTAAAATGTGTTGGCTACGTGACTACGTTATTGTAGACACTACGTGACGTCTTGTAGATGCTGTGTTGATGTAATGCATGTGCTCACATTGTTTGTGTTGAGGTAATACACTAAAATGAATTAATTTGGCCTACCGATCATTTAAACAAAGTAAATAATGGTCACTGCTTCACATGCGACCACATCTATATATACAGGCAACGGCTTCCATCAGAGTTGGTCTTGTGGTGCAGATATAATAGTATATTGCAGTGTACGTGTTGAAAAAAATACGATACGCAATGTTAAACGGTTAACGCGTCTACACAAACGCGTCGATTTCGCCTCCCTATCGAGACGTTGGCAATTGGCCTTTGGGGTTGTACTGAATTGCACGAACAACATTTGTGGCATGTACAAGCCAGCGGCACGACGCAAGCGCTTTCTGTTGAAACTTCTCCGCGCTAACGTCATAGTAGAGTTAGCGTGGATGCCTTTATGGGAAAATATGTGGCCGGTGCATTTTGTTGCAAGTGAGGGGACTAATAGATAAGAACTAGAGCTATTCTTCGAATTGCTGCTAAATGGAAATGCTTCGGGTGCAGGCGACCCTTAAATAAGCAATTGCAGAAAGTTTGGCAATGTTGACAATTAAAGTTAGTTCTGTTAGTGATTCTCGCAGAATCTTTCAAATTCCTGACTACTACAAATCTTGGGCGACAAAAAAAAAAAAAGAAAAACATTTTGCCTCAAATCTCTTGTCCTTAATTCTTTATGACAGCGACATCGTCGGTGAAAACAATCAGCACATTTCAACGAAAAGCCTGCGTATAGGTTCCATTCGCCCTACTTGTGTTTCTGTCTTTCGTGATTGTCATTTCTTTAGATATGCACAAAACACCCGTCACGGTTACTGAGTGGTTACGGCGTTCTGCTGGTTAGCACGACGTCGTGGTCGGCTGACCACCGGCTGCGGCGGCGGCATTTACATGGAAGAGAAACGAATAAACACTTGGTGCACGTCAATTTAGGTCCTTGTTAAAAAGACCGTTGTGTTCGTCTCCTCCTATCCCCGTCTTTAGGGTCGCATTCCTGACCGTCACGATGCGCCGGCCTCGAGCAAATGAAGAGAAAGCGATTTTAGTTGTTGTTGCGAGAACAAAACAACGAGGGAACTTCTGCTGGCCGGACCTTAACTGCCGTGCAGTGAGCCAGTAGCTAAACACAGGCCAGCAAGGGGATAGGGTAAGCAATGGACAGCCTGAGAGAGAACAACACAAGAGAAAAGAAGCTATGTAAAGTGTTCGTATGTTTATAAATGTTGTAAAATGGCCGACAGCTGGGCGAGTAATTTAGTAAGGCAAAAGGAAGAGCGCGCCAGGACGTCACGGAGAGATGAGCGCCATATCCAACATAGGGACGAGCTTGTGCCGTGTAAGATGGGCGTAGTTTATCACGTGCCCTAAACGTGTGGCAAAAGATATATCGGGGATAGCGGGATGTGTATTAACGTGAGATTAAGGGAGCATGAGGGATCGCTTTCCAACAGCCCAGGTTTACATTTTCCGATGCACTGCCGGGAGTGCGGTTGTATAGGCCTATTTTCGAGGACGCGGAAGTTATTTCCAGGGAAAGCCGATTCATCGGCCGTAAGATAATAGAGGCTTTCCACATCATGACAATGGAAGGTCGTTGCATTAGTCACCCGTCGATTAACCCTTTGTTTCCCACGGACATTGCACATAGTGCACGTAACCAAAACTGATATTTTTAGGTTGTTTTTGTCGAAGCATCAACCAGAAAAAACCGCAAAACAATACATATAGATTTTATTGAAGTTTTGTTACTGCCACAAACGTGGCACTCAGGAATGAGAAGGTGAAAATAGGAAAACAGGTATTGATTTCTGGCGGCTCTTAGGAAGTGTGGAAAACTTGAAACTAGTTGATCTTTTCAGTATCTACGCATACATCAAATCAAATCAAAATTTATTCCAACATAAAACTGATGTTGAGGACCGTGGACAAAAAGCCAGCAAGGCTTGACGTGGTCCATGGCACTGTTTTAAAGGCAGCAAAAAAAAAAAAATCAAAGGATAAACACAGTTTAACACAAAATAAAAAAACACAGTTTAGCACAAAATAGACCAAGCATTTCTTGCAAAAGAATTGGGTGCGCCTTTTGCATGAGCTCAACTTGCACATGGGGGCATTTTTTTAGCCACTTTCACCGGCCAGTGGCCAACTATGTGACGCCTCACAGACAACTCTACATAGTATGCTCTTTTCGGTACTTCGGCGTTACCTGAGACTGATGCCTCTGGTAAAGACGCCTCTGAAGAAACCATGACGGGTAAAAGTTCAGTACACTCATTGTTCGATTCACGCATGCCTTCTAACGAGTATTTACATTGGAAGGACGCAACTGCGCTTTTCTTGTACCCTACGTCTGTTTGACCAAAAGGGAGAAACTCAATCATGACCTGATCAACAAGCTTCAGAAACATATTCAAAGGGCTTCTCACTTTCTCCAAGCGATCTGTTGGCCTCAGGAAGATATTATTCACCGCAGTTAATGTTGATGTCCTTTTTTACCCAGTGCCATATTTTTTTTTTCGCTGGTTCGTCTGAGTCGATGTTACCTGCATTTCTTGTTCACTGTCTGTAAAGCTTTCGCTGTCACTGCGTGACCGTCTTTGCTACAGAGTGTACTGTTCGTCGCAATCATTTCCCTCCAAGTTTTCATCGGCGCTTCCACTTGGATATTCAGACGGAAAAAGAATTGCTTGGATTTGTTCCTCTGTAAGGCGCTGCCTGCATAGTCCACAACAATTTTTTTTTCATACGTCAACGTAAAATAGACTGACAGCGAACAACAAGCACGGAAGTTATTTGACGGCAAACGAACGAAAAAAAAAACATTATTGCAGAGCCCTAGACACGGCGTTACACTTATCGCCGTTTATCCGCAAAACAGGACCGCATGGTCCTGAGTGCCACAAACGTGTATGCAAACCAAAACTATACTAAAATAAGCGACAACGAGTGATACTATAATAAAACTGCTTAGGCGCGTTCCGCAGACATTGTACAAGAAGATGTCGGTGTTTTCAACTTTATATTCCAGAAAGTAAACACAGAGAAGCAAGAAAAAGCAGCACACTCACTGTCTTTGCCGGCCGCACGTGGAAGCAATGTTTGCAAAACAAGAAACGCCCTTCTGTGGTAACCGTAGCGTCATCTAGAGATCGCAAGTGGAAGCATCGGCATCCACATTTGTGGTAGCTACGAATTCGGGGCTATGCGATTGAATTTTTTAGATAAAAATTTTTCGAGAAAACTGCCACAAACGTGGCACCTGGGATACAAAGGGTTAATCTATCTGACACAAAGTAGGCGCATCCAAGTTATACGTACTACCATTGACTCCCGCGGCCTTCCACGTGTAGGCAGTTCTTTTTCTTTTTTTAAAGGTTTTATCTAAAGGTTTTTCTTGCTACGTTGTTAACATTGATGGTGACGCGCCACCTAGGCTGGACACTATTTAAGGTGGATTACGTGCTTTCAATAAGTCAGATTTTAGTCTGCACTCGTCTGTCTCCCTTCTTTCCTCGTGTCCCGTCCCACCGCGAAGTTTGTTAAAATATACAGGGTGTCCCAGCTATCACGCAGCACGATTTAAAAAAAGAGGAACGGCATTACGCGAAGCAAACCTAGTGCGTATTGTTTCCAGTACAGTGGAGCAGCCGCCAGTAATTTTTTCGTTACTGAGATTTAATTAGGTACCTGTAATTAATTATCTAACTCGAGAAGTACTCTCCTAATTATCAAAGTGTCAATGAGAAAGTTGTAGAGCAACATGAAAAACTATTCAGTTATGAGGCACACCGTACTGGGGGCCTCCTGGTTAATTCTGACCACTAGGGGATCTTTAACCTGCACCCAATGCATGGGACACGGCCGTTTTTGTATTTCACCCCTATCGAAATGCAGTCGGGATTTCATCCCGCGACTTCATGCTAGCAGAGCAACACCGTAAGCCAGCGCGGCGGGTGTGCGGTATTCGCACATTCTCACCTGGACACTGCAAAGGAAGGACAATAATGAACGTTTCGATTAGAAATGTACCAGGCATGTAGCAAGGATTTTTGTTCGGAGGGGGCGCTATTGTTTTTCCTTTTCGTGTTGTATCTGTAGCATTGGGACAATGCTTTTTTAAAAGGGGGATTAACACAGTCAACCACAAAAGTTCATGGACCACGAGATCCCAGGAAACGTTCAATTTCCAAGCAGCCTGTAACAGTAGTCTGTAAAACCGAACATCACAATGTTATACATGTACAGGGTGTCCGAACTATCATGCACCAAGATTTAAAAATATGCAAATGATACGTAGTGGGCCAGAACCAAGGTACTATTCTTTGCCTTCGCTTGGAGATTCTCAGATTATTTTTTGCATTCCGCCTAATTACATAATTAGACCTAATGAAATATTCAACTTCTCAAATATTACAATTATATGAAAAGTGTAAATGAGAAAATGGTACAACAACATGAAAAAATTGGTCGGCCTTTTCACTCCGTGATGATGTTTAACCAGCGAAGCTGAAACGTGCGGCCCCGGTGTTTATCACTGGGTTAACCCGAGGGTTCATTAAAGTATTTCTCAAATATGAGGTTACACACACGTTCGGCTGCTACGAGAGAACGACGTCACTGACGGTATGCCCGCAGTTCGGAGTTGTCGCTTGCGTTCGATGTCTCGAGTTTGCTCGGCGGCGTGGTTAGCAGCATTCGCCCGCCATTGCCGCTTGGGATTCCTCGCAATTAAGTTGCTTCAAAATTAAATCTGTCCGCTACGTAAGACAAAGAATGGCTCATACCCGTGTTTACACGGCCTCCCCATTACGACGACAGAGAAGAAGTGAAAATAATGGACGTCAACGAACCAGCTGTGGAAGAAAATGACGACGCTCGAGCCAGTGCTGACGACAATAGTTTTCTGTACACAGGCGATTCCGCCTAGCCATATACGATTTCGCCTAGGCATATAAAGCTTCGCTTTAAAAACTCCCGGCACAGCTTCCTGCTGCTCAATACGTGCTGCACGAAAGTGTTTTTCTGAGCGTGAAAGAAGCCCGCGAATACATGCAAAGTGCCTCAAACGGCCAGTCTCGAGGTAATTTGGTCCAGGCATATACATATGCTGACGGTGAGCGACCACAATGGCACAAAGCAGGGCACGAAACTATTTATTGGGCCCTGAACTTGATCCCAGCTAAGCGAGTAAAACTCAACACAACAATAGCGGCGAGAACACTCGACGATCGCCGAAAACCTGATCAGTGGGTCAGACGACGTCGACTAGTTATACTTGACTCGCGGAATGTTCCAGCGCAATCGCTGGCGCGCACACAAGTTCTAGAATGCGCAACGCTATTCACGTCACTCGTGCAATCTGATTACAAAAGCTTAAGCGACAACACAGACAGCAGATAGAATCGACCACAAGAATCGAGAATGCTCTGATATACATGCAGGTACGTCCTGCGCTGAGCGGTAACGTTTAACATTTTTTAGCCGGTGAAAAATCTGTCACCAGAAAAAGATAAACAAGTACACGTGCCAATATACATATTAGTCATGAATGGGACGAGTGACGCATCAGATCGCTTTTCTCGCGCATCGCCTTTGTGTAAACGGCGGTGATGTGACAGGAGAGGGTAGTTCCAGACGGGTTAAGCGACAGGTCTTCTGTCGCGGTGCATGTAAATGTTGGCGTGTCGCATTGACGGAGAGAGATGGCTGCCGCCGTGTGCAGGTCCCCACTCGCCGTCTGAATCGCCTGAAACAGGTTTCGGACGAGGGTGGATGCACCACATGTAAACGCTCTCGCGTAGCTATTGCCGTGATGCGCTAAAGAATGCGACACGCTACTGTCGCATTTATGTAAGCGTAGCTGTAAAGCCAACGGGAGAAGGCATGGCCCATTGACACGTTGCGTTGCTCGACGTCTGGACCGGAGGACCGGCTTTTTTCAAAAGTGTAGATGAGGTTACATGAGGACATTACTTATACAGTTTTAGCTGTGGGCGGAGCCAGTACACATCATCGGTCATGTTTGAGATCGTGAAATAAATGAAGAAGGTGCTTACGACGATAGTTGAATAAGATGGAAAAAATGAGAAAAGTGTAATAACAGGAGAAAAAAAAAACTGAACAAGAAAGGTCGATCAAGCAACCGTTGCCTTCAAGAACCGTGGCTTTGAGTTCAAGGAACGGGAAACATGAGTGCGTTGCAGTACGGCTAACCGCCCCGGAGCGCAGAAAGGAAAGCAGGAGCGGACTCTTGTTCTGACGCAGCGTGGTATGCACGGTGTGCAAGCTGCATTGTGTTGGGGTTTCTTGACGCTTCACGGCTCATTTGTGTTCGTCAGTATTTCAAGGCTCTACAGAGTGCCAGAGTTTTTGTTCGAGCCTGCCTTGAGAGTGTTAAAATTAAAGAAGTAGGATTCTGCTTATAAATCTTTACACCGGAAAGGACTGGCTCGGAGGCCTATACAGGGGAGTGGGGTAAATAAAAGCGGAAGATCACATACGAAGGTCAATCCCGGCCTCGTGTGCAAAGTCCCAGAGGGACAGCAGCGTTTTGCGAGCTCGACCGTCACTACTGTGTAATGTATAATTTGTCTGTATATACACGGCGTTTCCTTTTGTTAGGTGCACCAAATTTTCGAAAATTGCCCGTGGCCGATCGCCCAATTGTAACCCTTGATTTAAATAATTCTTTGAAGCGACCATTGCTTCTAAGAAAAATAAAAATGTTTGATTAAATAATTAACATAGCTGTGCTAATTACTGTATTAATTATTCACTTCACGGCACATATTTCGATCAACGAATTGTCCCTAGTCAGTATGCGAGGCATATGGGCATAGAATGAATACTGCCCATTGCATCTGTTTCGAGATATGCAGCATGAAACTTGCGCTAAACCGCACGGTTGCTCAAATTACTTTTTGTAGCGTCGGCTACACTGGCCTAGCCAAGCCCGTTTCGCGCGGCACATCAAGAGCCGTGCTGCGCATGCGCAGGGATCAGTGATGTCACACGGCTTGCGCACCGGAGCCACCGGAGCCGGCACCTCTCGCGCACTCCGCCGCCGCCGCGCGCGACTCACCGCCGCCGGTCTGCGCATTCCAGAGGAGTGACGTCGTAGCCGTGGTAGACGCACTGGCGGCGGCGCGCGCTCGCTGTGCAGTCGCCGTCTGACACTGCGCTGGAGCCGCTGCGCTTCTGACTGGCGTTTGCCAGTGTGGTATAGCCATGGAGAAGGAGAGCGCAAATGCTGCTCTCAAGCTAATCCTTGACAATCTAGACAACCAGGAAAGCTAAGAATAATCAGCTGAACCTTTGCTAACGCTACGTATATCCTGGCATAGCCGAGCTAAGCCACTGCAACTTTTTAACACGAAAGTGTTTTATGCCGGGGTCCACCAAGACTTCACTGACGTATTTCCGTCACGGAAATACGTCATACGGAAATACGGAATGACGTTCTTACAATGTACACGAACATAATACAAAGAAAGAAACCAGAAGAAAAAGTTCCACAAACATGCAAAATTTGGAAATCGAACCCACGACCTCTCGGTCCGCGACGATAGATCGCCGAGCGTTTAACCCATTGCGCCACAAACGCACAGACGCGCCTTATATATCTAACACTCCTCCGTGTACCCGCGCTCTTGCTCGGGGCGGTGCCGCCGCCTACGAGCAGAAAAGAGAAGTACTGCATTACGACACTAACGCGCACCGACAGTGAACGCTTCGGTGGTCTCAGCACTACGACGCCTCGATGCCAGCATTCGAAGGGACGCTGGCATCAAGAAGCACTACCAACGCCACCTAGGTGGCGTTCACCGTACTCAGCACAGCGGAGCGTGGCCTCCGCAATTAGCTCTGAAAATGTTTCTGAAGTTGATCGCGGAGGCTGCAATTACGACGCGCTGTACGTGCTGATTTGACTCGGTGACGATTCAGTTACGTGCTTTGTCTTGCGCGTTGTATTAGTGTGTCAGTTATGTGCTTCGTCTTTCGCGTTGTGCTAGCGTGTGCAGCGTAGTGCAGCTTCCATATGCACGACGGTTGCTCATGGTCATCGACGTTGGTAGTCGTGATGGAGGAGACGTGCCACCAGGCGTCAGCGTGGGTGCATCAACGCCTAAGGGCGCTTTAGCCACAAAACACCAATAGACATTATATATCAATGTGCAATAAACATTACACTACTTCTGTGAAGACACGTTTCACTTTCGTGTTCTATACCGATTCCTATATAAGAGGGATCAACCACATTTTTTTGATAAAACGCCGTTTTATGCAGTGAAGCACCAACCTAACTGGAATGCCAATGCATTTAGTCAGACATTTTGAAAATGAATATCGCGAAACTGGCGTACTCCTAAGAAGTCACTCTAAAGCAATGTGCCGTAAAGCAATTAGTGAAAAAGTTGGTGCAGTCATGTTAATTATTCAATTCACCATTTTAATGTCTGATGCTCCTTACCAAATCTGGCAAGGAACATCTTACATAGATTACATAATTATTTGCACCTGTGGTTTGTCGTTCTGTTGATAGCTTTGTTTTTGACGCACCAGAAAAACTCAAAATGTACAGAGGGGTCCACTGTTAAAGGGAACACCGGAGCGCGTGGCGTCTGCTGGGCGCCACCACCGGCTGGCGGCTGCAACAAGTTTCGCGCAGGCGCAGCGAGTTTCGCGCAGACGCCGTGAGCACTGTGGGCGGTACTCTTTTGTCGTCTGCTACCGTCGGCTGCCGCGCTTCGGATAGTAGCGAAGCAAGCCGAGCACGCCTTTTTAATGTTGGCCGGTGAGTGCATGGTCGCACACTGATAGCCAGCCGTTGCAAAGGCGAAAGAAAATTAGACGAGGCAAAATATTGACACGCAGGTATATTCGCAGTTTCAACTTACAAGACAAACGTGATATTTTTTTTACGGACGTCTCTTTGTGGCACAGCTATATAAGAGAATACTCCACCGTGTGTAGAGGCCTTCTCATTTGTGCTACTGCATATTCGAGTCGCTGCACTGCAGTGCGTAGACTGCACGAAAAATCTACAAGCGCCTTTAGCGAGCATATTAAGTTATAAAAAGCTATCAGACGAGTTATCATTGAATCATCGGAATCGACGTGCACAGTAAAATTTTTTTGAAGCGGGCATATCTTTATGAAGCGAGACAGCGAAGAAAAGACGGCACGGTCACTGTTGCTGATGTTTAGGTCATTTATCTGATAATACATATATTTAGTCACTTTGCTTCCAGCTGGAAGGAATGGGCCTGTGTTCAAACACAAATTACGCAAGCCGCTTGCTTCGCGACGATCCGAAGCGCGGCAGCTGACTGTAGCAGACGACGAAAGAGCACCGCCCACAGTGCTCACTGCGTCTGCGCGACACTCGTTGCGGCCGTCAACCGGCGGTGGCGCGGAGCAGACGCCACGTGCTCCGGTGTTCCCTTTACCAGTGGACCACACTGTACAACAGGTTGGTGAAACGTGGAGCAACAGGACGTAACGACAGCCATAGATGTGGGTTCAAGCTCCACTATACATACATAGTATTTTATTGAGCGATGCGGCAACGTATTCGCTTGCAGATTTAGGAGGCATACGATTATTCAATGAGAAGACGGAATGGTGATTCTATTGCGCCAAGCCGTCTCCTACCTACGTGTTTTTAAAAGTAATATTAATAATAACAACCCTGATTTTAATACAGTTCCTTTTTTTGTCAAAGATGTCGTTTTGTCCCTGGTTCGAATAGTTTGCTTCACACCGCGATTTGATATCCCTAAACACGGAGATAACTCTGTCGAGGCTGGCTGGCACCCGGTGAATGCTTCATAAGATCCAGCTGATTAAGCCACTCTTAAGCCGTCATGTTCCGCAAATATGTCTTTACTCGCATCAGTGTCGACCACTGTCAATATTTTGACGCGTGTGCGAACTTTTGGGGGCAGGTCTCTCACACATTCAACTCGAGCGTCCGTGGCATGGGAGTAGAGCTACAAAACCAGAAGCAACTTTTAAATTCTCAAGAGTAGCGTGGGAGCTTCTCCTTGCAGGGCCTGCCATTGGGACCTCCATATAGCACTTTATTTTTGAGATAGGGACACGTGACCTCAAAGGATAACTGTGCAGACTTAAGGTTACCTGGCGACGTGCCTTGGCAGGACTAATTGCAAGCTCTGTATATATAATGTTGCTGTCCGATGTCCAGTGGTTTGCAAAACGGCGCTTTAGAGAGGCTCACAGATTGTCGATATAGGAGATGTACGAGGCTCGCCTGTTGTGTTCCTATGCAGAACTAGAAGAATGATTGGCCCGATATTTATATGCGTGCCGACTGCGCACCCGAGGTAGTTCACAGTTCCCTCCGAACCCGGCCACTCTGCATGGATCCCAAGTGAAATTGCCCTTCTTGTATCGAGGGGAAAAAGAAACCGCGAGGCTGACATTAGACTCTCTTGCCCGAGTGGGAGCAACGACCTTAGAGATAATGTTTATGTCTGCTCATGACAATACGTTGGAGAAGTTAGCTTATTTGCAAGTGACCAGTTGCTTATCTCTTGCGGGAAAGAAATGGTGGGATCACTGCTTGTACATGCATTCCGCTTTCGCTTGCGAAAATAGGACAGAGAGTTTAGTTTCAGGGAAAGGGGGGTAGGGGGAGGAGGTGTGGCCCTGGGCCCTTCCTTGAATACGTAACTTAAATGTACCTTATGACATTACCAGACCCCCGTCTCTAAAGAATGGCACGTGTAACAGACGGAGTGGAAATTTAGGCAGCATTTTACTTTTTTTTTTCTCTCCCAGGACGTCGAATTTAGCTCTTCAAGTCTGTGTGCCCAAACGACGGAAAACGACGGAAAACTGATGTTCACCAAGAAATTGATAGTACAGAGAGCACATATAGTAAGAATTAATATTTATTTTAAGTTGGGTCGATGCTGGTAGCTCAAAAATCTGAGTAGCGCCAATCAGGCAGCCAAGCAATACACGATATCACCAGGCCTTCTGCGCCTGCGTACGCTTTTCTTAAGTTTCCTTTCCGCCGGTGTTCGAACACAACGGAAAGGCCTTGCGCGATGTTTGTCCATTTGGCCTCTTCGCCAATAGAAGTTTTGTGGAAGCACTGGGGAGGGCCCCATAAGGGAGTGCCTATTGAATGATTCAATATTTAATTATGAGGTTTTACGTGCCTCATAATTTTACGCTGTAATGGGGGACTGCGGAATAATTTCGACCACCTGGGGTTCTTTAACGTGCGCCTAAATCTAAGCACACGGGTGTTTTCGCATTTCGCCCTCATCGAAATGCGGCCGCCGTGGCCGGGATTTGATCCCGCGAAGTCGTGCTTAGCAGCCCAACACCGTATATCCACTAAGCAAGCACGGCGGGTGATTAAATCTTCTCCCCGGTTGAGGTGCTGCAGACGTGAAAAAGTTTATTTCACGATGTTAACGGCGCGCTTTCTTGAAAACCTGCATTTGTTATCATCATCAACATCATCATCAGCCTGCATTTATGTCCACTGCAGGACGAAGGCTGTGATCTCTGTGATCTCCAATTACCCCTGTCTTGCGCTAGATGATTCCAACTTGCGCCTGCGCATTTGCCAACTTCATCACCCCACCTAGTTTTCTGCCGTCCTCGACTGCGCTTATTTTCTCTTGGTATTCGTTCTGTAACTCTAATGGTCCAGCGGTTATCCATCCTACGCATTACATGGGCTGCCCAGCTCCATTTTTTCCGCTTAATGTCAACTAGAATATCGGCTATCCCCGTTTGCTCTCTGATGCACACCGCTCTGTTCCTGTCTCTTAACGTTAGGCCTAACATATTTTGTTCCGTTAGGCCGAACATATGTCGTACCGTACCTTGAACCCGTGTGAGCAAAGAGGTGGCACGAATGTTATTCACTCGCTTCGCGACTGCGTCGGTTCTACCCATTTTACACCTCCTCGCCCCCCCTCCTCTCTACCATTCTATCAAACTTCCTTCTGAACTTGCACGTTAGTAGAAAGGCAAGCGCTGCAACTTCTCCAGTGCTATTGAGGGAGGTCCCGGATACTTACAGCTGTCAAGAGGCTGTCAAAAGGCTTACAGCTGTCAATATAGTGATGCCCGGGAAGCTCCAGAGGGCGTTTTGCGCATTCGACACGGTGCAATGGTCCAAACGAGTTTCTCGCATCGCCTTTCGTCTCTGTCCCTCATGTCACGTGTACACACGCTCTGAACCAACCCACAACGCGGTGTGCCAGACAGCAAGAAGGGTGACCGCCTCCTTCCTGTTCGTTTCTGTGTGTCTTGCCTCACGATTTTTCTAGCTATTGTTTCCGTTTGCTGGCATACCCTTACCATATCTCGAAACACTCTCGACCCTAACTTGCGACTTCGCCTGCCACCTGGACTCTCCTGTCATGAAACAACTTTAATGCGTCGCGCGTGGTCGGGTGTCGCATTTCCAAATTCTTATAGTCATTCCTAATACGAATGGCCAACAGCACGGCGTGCAATTTCAGTGGGTGCGATGAGACTCGCGCGTAGCTTCTGTGTCGTTGCCCAAACTTTGACGCTAAACGACGTACTGCACAAGCTAAACTCAGCCTATTAGATGATAGAGTGTTTGCTCTCGGAGGAAAAGATCCTGGGACCATTACCTATGCATTCTTGCATGCGAAAGGCCACGAAAGCCCTTCTGCACTTCTTGAAGGTGACGGGGCTGTATGAGCGCTTGTGACAGTCGACATTCCTCTGCGGCTGGCTCTGTGAATGACTGACTCTTTAATATTAATATTATTCTCGCTCCTTCTTATCTATTCTTCTCCTTTCCCCCTCCCCAAGCGTAGGGTAGCCAACCGGGCACGTCCTTGGGTTAACCTCCTTACCTTTCCCGGTTCGTTTATCTCTCGCTTTGTGCGAACCTCAGAATTCATTCAAGGTAGATATGCCTTGCAAGCTCACCCGCTACAATTCGTGAATGACAATACGTGCCCTAAATCAATTAAGTAAAACGTTAATTACCGATTTTTTGTGAATTAGTCTATTATGCGTTTAGATTTCTCGTGCAAATTATGTCCACCTCTTGAGTAATCCAGCTCTAGGACTGTAATTACGCCATCTGCCACATGCAATCTTTAAAAATTCTGAATGATCTAAAAAAATAAAACACCCTGTATATGCCAAGCGATGTTGCGTATAATTTTGCTGATCAGCAAGCCAGAAGTTCAAGTAAACCGCCCGATCTAGAGATTACTACGATTTGGCTATATTTTCTACGCTTGGATATGTGGTTAGCGCTATCAGCAGCAAACGAGTGCAGGCAATCAGGCCAAGCAACACGTGTTCGTTCTTTTTTACGAGAGCGCAGACTGGCCGCGGGATCAGCAGATTAGATTGAACGCTCGCGTGTCTTGAGTGTCTGAACATTATCTGTTATTTGAGACATCAAATTTGTGGCTTGCGCGTTCTTTGTTTCAAACGATTCTTATTGCTCCAGGAAGTGATACACACTCGAAGATTCATATATTCTCGGTAAATAATTTAATATCGCATTATTTATGTGAAGGATTTTCGGTTACTGGGCGCCGAGTTCGACAGTGACGTCACTGTCTAGGAAGCTTGGTCACGTGGGCCCCCAAAGCTGTGACGCACGCACTACTGCATCGTCTACTCGCACGCACGTTCTGTACCAGCGCAGGCAAATAAAACCACGCCGACAGTTGTCATGGCTAGCTGCGGCAGCTCCGATACCGACTTCGTCTGCGTCCGATTCGGCTCACTGCACTCTAGACTCGAGGTTATCTAGGCTTGTCCGGTTTGGTGGGTTAGCGCTCATTGTACGTCACTCTAATGCGGTATGACGTCAAGAAAACTGTCGTTACGCTTCCAACACAGTGACGTCGGTGTCAATGGCGCTAGCGATGGGTCTCGATTGGGAAAACGAGAATTTAGGCACTCTTTGGAAGCGAATTAAAATGTATTTTAAACGTTTGCTGTGTTGACTGTGCTGTGCTGTGTTTGCTGTGCTGACTTCGTGTTGACTGTCCTTGCATACAGAGGAAGCCTACAGCAGGCTTTTTATAGCCTAAACATTTGGTGTCTGTACCCCTTGTACTTCAAAGCCACCTAACTCACTTGAAAATACTGCTAAGAATTCACTGCACACGAGAGGGCGGCAGAGATATCATTGAAATCACTACCCGCCGCTACACAGCCGAGTGGTGGCATTGCGCTGATGAGCTCGAGGTTGCGGGTTCGAACCCCACCGCAGAGGCCGCATTTTGATAAAGCAGGAACGCAAGAAACGCTCGCGCGCTTAAATTTTGTTCCACGTTAAAGCAATACAGCCGGTCAAAATCAATCCGGAGTCCGCCATTACGCCGTGCTTCATAACTAGCTCTTCGATTTGGCACATAAAACCGCGGAATTAAATTTAACCGAAATCGCTCTTTCCTCCACCTTCATTTACTCTTTTCGCGTTTTTTGCAACATCGCCGCAACCACTGTGGCAAGGTTGCCGCAGCGCCCGGTTTCCATGCTTTGTTCACTTTGGCTAAATCTCTACAAGGTAGACTATAGGAGCCGCCGCAACCTTCCAAGAAATCAAATAAGCCTACAAAACGACAATTTCTTGCCTGCCTTTCTGTTTAGCTCAAGTTCTGAATACGCATTGCTGCGGCCAGCTTTCGATAGTGTAGCGCACGAGTAATGCGGAGGTTGTGGGTACGGATCCCACCGACTGCAAGTTATCGTGCACTTTAATTTCCCCCTTTTCCTCATTATTTTCTGCATTTCAGTTTAAACGATAGCTGATTTTTCGTATGCTTCCCTGGGCCTTATGTAGCTCTGACGCGCACGAATTTCGGATGCATTTACCGCTTATGTGAAATCATTACGCTGTGTGCAAGTGTTTTGTAAATATGCTACTCACAATTTATTGGCATATTTCAAGGCGGTGCATAATGTATCGAGTTCGTCTGCTTTAGATATATTTTTAGATGCAGTTTAACCAACTGTGCTATTGTTTTTCATTGCAGAGTTAGAGCTAAACTTGTCAGCGGTGTTTTCTTTCTTTTTATTTTGCATTTTTCAAGAATGCTAGTAAGATAACCGACGATCTAAATAAAACATCTGCTTCGCAGGGTCTCAAGATTTCTTTCTCTTTTAATTGCAACAAATCTCACCAAAACGGATGCATTGGTTGCTGAGAAAAACGCTTCCTCGTTTCCCATGTGCTTAGATAGGAGCCTCCTAGCTAATGATAGTAAACAAAGCGCTTGCCGGGGTTGGGCCTGTGATTAGCTGGGACATATTCTTCTTGCACTTTAATTTCAACGAAAGTTACTGCCACCTAGTGAATATTCACTCGCACTTATAGTGCCGTTGTGCTTGTTGCAGTGTTCGCGTGCCCGACCAGCGAGGGACCATGAAGGTGTCCCTGCTGACACTGATGCTCCTCGGTGCCTGCTTCTTTTTACCGAGCCACCGAAGCGCACCCACGCACCTTCGCTGGGGCGCACTGAGGAAATTCCGGGGAGGCGAGTTTCTGAAAACTGAATGGCTTACCCAGCACCTTGAGCAGGTAAGCATGGGTGTCCAACCACCGTTGTGGGTCAGTCACCATTTTCACATTTGGCTGGCGGAAGTTCTGGCTGGATTGTAGCTTATACTGGGTTATCGGTCGGCGCAGGACGCACGTACTCCATAAAAAATTTCTGCGATAATTTCGCTAATTACACAGCATAAGAAACTTACTTATTCAGATTGTAATCCCCATGCGGGTTGTACATTCTCGACTGCCGGGTCACCAGCGATTACTTTCAAATGTACAGCATTATGATACGTGTATGAGTAGCGGACATACTTCATACGTGAGCTGAGACTTAAAAACTGTGATCGACGCTATCATTGTCATTTTAGTTTTATTTATGTTTTTGGGCACCAATTACGTTCGTCACTTCCTAACCGACAGAAAGGCAAAGATCACCGTGGCGGACCTCATCTCGGAAGAGATTGAGATTGGTAGCGCTGGCACACCACAGGGGTCCGTGATATCGCCGATGCTATTTAATCTGGCATTAATCGGATTACCAGCAAAACTACAAGAAATTGGGGGCCTTAACCATACTATATATGCCGATAACATTGTCCCATGGAGGAAGGAGGGTAATGATGGGCAGTTAGAACAGACACTCCAAAGCGCGATTGAAACAGTCAAACGATACCTAGAGGGAGCCGGATTGGTTTACTCGGCGGAAAAATCAAAATTATTATTGTACAGGCCGACTCGCAGGGTCCGTAAACCAAACAGCTACAGGGGGCCGACAATCTAGAAACGGACATACAATTGAAGACTGCCGATAATGAACCCACACCTAAGGTTGATAATATCATAGTTTTGGGACTGCTCATTGAAACAAAAGGCAATAATGGAGAAACCATTAGGAAGTTGGAAGGGACAGTATCTCAAGTTATGAGGTTGATCAAAAGGATAGCCAATAGACACAGTGGAATGAAGGAAGGAAACATGATCAGACTGGTACAGGCGTTCGTTATCAGCAGGATCGTATACGTCGTACTCTACCTTAGATTGTACGCTGCAGAAAAGATTAAATTAGAATGCCTCATTAGGAAAATTTATAAACAAGCCATAGGACTACCAATCAGCACTAGTACTGACATGCTATTAGAATTGGCTGTATAAACGTGCACTCGCCCACTGAAGAACACAAAAACAACAGATTGACGTTTCGGTGCCCAGTACGGGTGCCTTGTTCACAATGAACGAATGCATGGTTAATGCATAGTGATATATGCGTCGGTAGACGTAAGGCGCTTGCGTACAACGCCGGGAGGGGGCTCCGTGTCCGGGGCCCCCTCCCTAAGTTGTAGTAGGCCTGCCCAACACAATAGACGAGCTCATAGAGGCTCAGCGAGCGGATAGTGCAGTACGAACGCCTTTCTAAGACCAAGACAGCAAGACATATACTAGAAAGACTAGGTATTGGGTACCATACTCAACACGGAACCAAAGTGAACATCCCGAATGGTGTCAGGGATACGATAACCATTCCCTCATTACCAAAGAACATGCATCCCGTGTGCCATAAAGGCAGAAGAGAACGCGCAATGGTCATACAAAAGAAATTTGGGAATAGTAAAGACTCAGTATTTGTAGACGCTGCTAGATACAAGCACAGGCGCGGCTTTACAGCCGTCGTAATTGATCACGAAAAGAAGTGCAAAACATGCGTTACGGCAAGCACAGCAAACATCTACACTGCGGAGGAGATAGCTATTCCGCTAGAACTATCACAGACCGAAGCGGACGTAATAGTCAATGACTGTCAGGGTCAGGGTCTCAGGGTCAAAAGTGTCTGTGCGTGAAGTGAGGGAAACCGGTCACGTGGTAGAGGTAGAGGGCATGAGAGAGCTTAGAAAAGCGTATATATATATATATATATATATATATATATATATATATATATATATATATATATATATATTGTGAGCGCATTTTGCGCATATCGTCGTCGTCATCTGTACAATGTACAAACGACTCATCATCTTGTGTGAGCGCTATTTGTGCATATCGTCGTTGTCATCTGTACATACGACTCATCATCATCTTTTGTCTCGTGCGGTGCTTCGTCTCTGACTCGGGCGACTGCTCGGAAATAAAGGCATCGCATAGGTCGACGTCTCACAAGTGGTGGAGCGTGCTTCGATTCCCACGTCCTCTTACTTTCCCGATTCCCCTGGAGCTCCGGTCCGGTCGTCGTTTGCTCTCGCCTACCAGGGTGATGGCAGAAACCAACCCATCCACCAGTGCTGCTACCACCTCTGCTCAGCCAGCTGGGCCTACCTGGACGGTGAACACCACACACCGCGATCCTCCCGTCTTTGCGGGCCTCCGCGGCGACGACGTGGACGATTGGCTCGATCACTACAACAGAGCCAGCGACGCCAACCATTGGGACGACACGCACAAATTGCGGTATGTCTCCTTTTACCTAACCGAAGTTGCGAAGACGTGGTTTTTTAACCACGAAAGTGACTTTTCGGACTGGCCATCGTTCACCCAGCAATTTCGCCAGATATTCGGCATGTCGTCTGGACGCTCCGCAATCGCGAAACAGAGGCTGGCAACACGCGTACAAGACAAGGACGACTCCTATACATCCTACATTGAGGACGTCCTCGCTCTCTGCCGCCGTGCACAGAGTGACATGGCGGAAGCTGAACGCGTTCACCACATACTCAAGGGCATCAACACAGTCGCCTTTAATGCTCTCGTCATGCAGAGCCCAAACTGCGTTGGTGATATTATCACAGCATGCCAACGTCTAGACACGCTCCAGTCTATTCGCCTGCCACGCGCCTCTTGCGACCCTCGTCTCAACGGTGATGCTGAGTTGCGATCCCTGATACGCACGCTCATCAGGGAGGAACTTCACGGACATCTTTAGGGACCTGCGACGCTTGCGACCGTTCGCCCCGCTCCTTCTGGACTGCGTGACATCATCAAGGACGAACTGGCGTCGATGACAAACGCCCAAATGGACAAGTCTACTGGACCATGTCGTCCAAGTTATGCCGAAATTGCCTCCCGGCCTACTTCGGCCGTTCAGTCTCCACCTGCCGAAGGTTACCGCGACCCCCTAGCTTCGCTGGCAGCGAATACTCCTGCACAGCCGTACTACTCTCCGTGGCGGTCGTCGCGCCCGGTTTGTTTCTACTGCGGTATTCGCGGCCACATTTCTCGCTACTGCCGTCGGCGTCAGCAGGATGAAAGGCGGGGCTATGCTACCTTTGAGCGAGACAGCGCACCTAGGTTTGATTACTACGTTCCCGGGCGTCACCCAGGTGAAAGGCGAGGCTACGCCAACTGTGAGCGAGACAGGACACCAGGGCCAGATTCCTACGTTCCCGGACCGTACACAACCTCCTCTGGTCGCTCTCCTTCACCTTCCCAGGACATGGCTCGAGCATCCCGCTCGCCCCGGCGTCGCTCTCCTTCACCTTACCGCCGTTCCTCATCCCCCTTGCGCGCTGCTTCCCATGTTGTGGACACCCGCTCGGAAAACTAGAGGCTGCAGTTTTTGGAGGAGAAACTGCATCGTGTCGGACTGGCTTAATTCCTCCTGCTCGCCCCGCCAATTTGCTCTCGGTTTGTTTGGAAGATGTTTCCGTTGACGCCCTAGTAGATACTGGAGCCGCTATTTCTGTTATACATCGTGAACTGTGCTTTCCTCTGCGAAAAGTGCAAACGCCGTATGTTGGTCCGGTCCTATGTGGTGCCAATGACGTTCCCATCGTTCCTACCGGACAGTGCACAGCTCGCGTTCTGATAGACGGTATTCGTCATCATGTGCAACTTGCGGTGCTTTCGACGTGCGCTCATCAGATTATACTAGGATGGGACTTTCTGTCCGCTGCTTCTGCACTAATTTCGTGCGGCGACCCAAGGATTCACATCAGCGACACCGAGACTTATCCAGTTTTCGATTCCCCGTGTCCCAACCTTACTGCAGCAGCGGATTTTCTTATCCCACCAGACGATGAACGTATTCTTACCGTTGGGTCAACAGGCATTGTCGACGGAGACGCAGTGGTTGTACCTTCTCAGCGTTGCATTTCTCGAGGACTCGCGATCGCTTCTTGCTTGGTCCGGTTCTCGAGTGACTATGCCAGCCTCTACTACTGCCGAAAGGGTCTACCGTCGCCAAGCTCGCCGACGCTGCGCCGGTATGTGTCGTCAGTGTTTCGCCTGCCACATCTTCCGCGCATTGTACGCCCGCAGAAGGCCACACTAGTGCTATTAAGGCCACCTTGAGTGCAGATCTCAATCCGGCCCAGACCAATGCACTCCTCACCATTTTAATGAAGCATGAAGCTCGTTTTGACGTTTCTTCGCGAGGCCTGGGTCAGACCACTGTAACTACTCATCGAATTGAAACGGACGGCTCTCGCATCATTCGCCGTCGCCCGTACCATGTGTCACCTTCGGAGCGAAAAGTTATAGAAGAACATGCTGACACGCAACATTATCAGGCCTTCAGCAAGCCCTTGGTCTTCTCCTGTTGTGCTTGTTAAAAAAAGGATGGTTCTGTGCGCTTTTGCATCGATTATAGGGCGCTAAACAAGATTACCCGTAAGGATGTTTATCCAATGCCTCGTATTGACGATGCTTTGGATACCTTACAAGGTGCCGAGTATTTCTAGAGCCTCGACTTGCGCTCCGGATATTGGCAGATTGCCATGCATGAGCCAGATAAAGAAAAGACTGCGTTTGCTACACCTGATGGCCTTTTCGAATTTAACGTGATGCCTTTTGGACTGTGCAATGCACCAGCTACGTTTGAACGTATGATAGATACAGTACTCCGTGGCTTAAAATGGAAGACCTGCCTTGTTACTTGGACGACATTGTCATCTTTTCGTCGAGTTTCTCCCAGCACCTACAACGTCTAGACCAAGTTCTCGCGTGTCTAGCAAAAGCTGGTCCCCAACTCAATACTAAAAAGTGTCGCTTTGCAAGCCGAAGCATTAAAGTATTGGGCCACATCGTCAGTAAGCATGGCATCCAGCCTGATCCCGATAAAATCGCTGCAGTACTGCAATTTCCGACACCAACCACACTTAAAGAACTTCGCAGCTTTCTAGGACTGGCGTCCTACTTCCGCCGCTTTGTCCGTGACTTCGCCACCATCGCCGCTCCTCTACAAAAACTTCTGACTTCGAGCGCGTCCTTTGTGTGGTCGAACGACTGTGAAGCCGCCTTTCAGACCCTCAAACGAGTTCTCACGTCAGGGCCCGTGCTCCGTCATTTCGATGCAACGGCCCCGACTATTCTACACACTGATGCCAGTGGGCATGGAATTGGCGCTGTCCTGCTGCAGCGGAATCAGAAGTCCGAAGAGCAAGTCGTGGCTTATGCAAGTCGTGCTCTTTCTCCTGCTGAGCGCAACTACACGATTACAGAACAGGAATGCCTCGCCATCGTGTGGTCAATAAAAAAATTTCGTCCCCATCTCTACGGCCGCCATTTCACAGTTGTGACCGACCATCATGCTCTTTGTTGGTTGTCGTCGCTGAAAAACTTGTCTGGACGCCTCGGCCGTTGGGTACTGCGCTTACAGGAATATGACTTCACTGTCACGTATAGGTCCGGCAAACAACATCAAGATGCCGACGCTTTGTCGCGCTGCCCGCTGTCACCAAACGCCCATGCTTCACCTTCGGTATCCACGTCACCATCTAGCCACACGTCTCAGCATACGCCCAGTAGCCCGGGACAGTCAGTTGCCTCAGTTGACTTTCTTCTGTCTACTGACCTCGTCTCACTCCAACGTACTGACCCATACTGCCGTACGCTGATCGACCGACTTACTGGCTTGGCACGACCCCCCAACAGTCGCTTAAGTCGACAACTTTCGCGTTTTAAGCTTCAAGGTGGAGCGTTATTTCGATCAATCTACCATCCTTCCGGTAACCGATGGGTACCAGTCATACCTCGCTCACTTCGACTCCAAGTATTAGAAGCATTTCACGACGACGCGACGGCTGGCCACTTGGGCTTTCATAACACCTACGACCGCATCAAAACGCGTTGTTTCTGGCCGGGCCTTTCCACCTCTGTCGCCAAATACCTTGGATCCTGCGCGTCATGCCAACACACAAAACGCTCGACATATTGTCACGTAGTAGTGACGCTGAAGAAAACAGTCGTAAAACTGTGTACAACGAAACTGGTTGTTTATTGGGCGAACCTGTGCCCACAAAAGCAAGGTACACTCAAAGCACAACGATAACGGCGAACACAGTCGGCGATCGTCGAAAATCTGATCAGCGGCGAAACGCGTCGGCTTTTATACCTGAGTCATCGAAGGTTCTAGATTAATCCCTGATGCCCGCGTGTCTTCCAGAAAGTTCTAGAGAATTCGCGTCAATCATGCAATCAGATAACATAAGCGTCGGTGAAAACAGGCAATGGAAAGAAGCATCGATAACGTTCTAGAAACTTCCGATACAGGCGCGTCCTGCGCCGAGCGATAACGTTTAACATTTGTTAGCCGGTGGAAAGCGGCCACCGGTGAAAGATAAACATCTATACGTGTCAATACCCTCCCCTTAAAAAGCATCGTCCCGATGCTACAAACAAATGTGAAAGCGAAAACAAAACCACACGTAATAAAAAAAAATAAAGTAACAAAGTACCTAAGTTCGTCAGCGGGCGTAGAAAGGCTTAAGACGCACCACATGGACGACTTCGGGTCGTGCGCGGCGCCGCTGTGATTGCGAAATGCCGTCTGGCACGACCTCATAGTCCAGTGCGCCAATACGTCGGATGATCTTATATGGTCCGAAATAGCGACGTAAGAGTTTTTCGCTAAGTCCTCGTCGGCGTATCGGAGTCCAGACCCAAACACGGTCTCCGGGCTGGTACTCGACGTAGCGTCGTCGAAGATTGTAGTGTCGGCTGTCGGTCCTCTGCTGGTTCTTGATGCGCAGGCGGGCGAGCTGTCGACCTTCTTCGGCACGCTGCAAATAGGTGGCAACGTCTAGATTTTCCTCATCGGTGACGTCCGGTAGCATGGCGTCAAGCGTCGTTGCCGGGTTCCTTCCGTAGACCAGGTTGAACGGCGCCATGTGCGTCGTTTCTTGCACGGCCGTGTTGTATGCGAAGGTCACGTACGGAAGGATGGCATCCCACGTCTTGTGTTCGACGTCGACGTACATTGCCAGCATGTCGGCGATGGTCTTATTTAGGCGCTCGGTGAGGCCATTCGTCTGCGGGTGGTAGGCGGTGGTCCGGCGATGGCTTGTCTGGCTGTATCGCAGGATGGCTTGAGTTAGTTCTGCCGTAAAGGCCGTGCCTCTGTCGGTGATGAGGACTTCTGGAGCACCGTGACGCAGGAGAATGTTCTCAACGAAGAATCGGGCTACCTCGGCGGCACTGCCTTTGGGCAAGGCTTTTGTTTCGGCGTAGCGGGTGAGGTAGTCCGTAGCTACGACGATCCATTTATTCCCGGACGTCGACGTCGGAAAAGGCCCAAGTAAGTCCATCCCGATCTGCTGGAATGGTCGGCGAGGTGGTTCGATCGGCTGTAGAAGTCCGGCTGGCCTTGTCGGCGGTGTTTTGCGTCGCTGACAGTCTCGACATGTCCTTACGTAATGGGCGACGTCGGCAGAGAGGCGAGGCCAGTAGTATTTTTCTTGTATCCTCGCGAGCGTGCGGGAAAAACCGAGATGTCCAGCCAGTTGGGTCGTCATGGAGAGCTTGCAGAACCTCTGGACGCAACGCTGAGGGCACCACGAGGAGGTAGTTGGCTCGGAGAGGCGAAAAGTTCTTCTTTAGGAGAATATCGTTTTGCAAGAAAAACGACGCCAATCCTCGCCTGAACACCTTCGGCACAGTGACGGTCTTGCCTTCTAGGTAGTCTACAAGGCTCCTTAGTTCCGGGTCGGCTCGCTGTTGTTCAGCGAATTCGTCGGCACTGATGGGTCCCAAGAAAGTGTCGTCATCCTGGTCGTCCTGTGGCGGCGGTTCGACGGGGGCGCGAGACAAGCAGTCGGCGTCAGAATGCTTTCGGCCGGACTTGTAGACGACGGTGATGTCGAATGCTTGAAGTCTCAGACTCCATCGTGCGAGGCGACCTGAAGGATCCTTCAAGTTAGCTAGCCAACACAAGGCGTGGTGGTCGCTTACAACTTTGAAGGGCCTGCCATAGAGGTAGGGGCGAAACTTTGATGTAGCCCAGATGATGGCGAGGCACTCCTTTTCTGTTGTGGAATAATTTGATTCCGCCTTCGATAGCGACCGGCTAGCGTAACTTACAACCCTTTCTATTCCATCAGTCCTCTGCACAAGCACGGCGCCGAGTCCTACGCTGCTTGCGTCGGTGTGGACTTCGGTATCGGCGATTTCGTCGAAATGCGCAAGAATGGGCGGCGATTGCAGGCGTCGCTTCAGTTCTTCAAATGCTTCGATTTGCGGCGTCTCCCACTTGAACTCGACGTCGGCCTTCGTGAGGATACGTCAGTGGCTCGGCGATCCGTGAAAAGTCCTTGACGAAGCGCCTGTAATAGGCGCACAGGCCAAGAAATCTACGCACTGCCTTCTTGTCGGCGGGCGGAGGAAAGTCAGTGATGGCCGCCGTTTTCTGTGGGTCAGGGCACACTCCAGACTTGTTGATGACATGGCCCAAAAACAAGAGCTCCTCGTATGCGAAGCGGCACTTTTCTGGCTTCAACGTGAGTCCGGAGGTCTTGATAGCTTGAAGAACTGTTTCAAGGCGCCGGAGGTGTTCCTCGAAGCTTGAGGCAAACACAACGACGTCGTCCAAATAGACGAGGCAAGTCTGCCACTTCAAGCCTGCCAGTACTGTATCCATGACCCGTTGGAAAGTCGCAGGTGCCGAACAAAGACCAAACGGCATGACCTTGAACTCGAACAGTCCGTCTGGTGTTATAAAGGCAGTCTTCTCCCGGTCTCTCTCGTCGACTTCGATTTGCCAGTAGCCGGTTTTGAGGTCCATCGACGAAAAATACTTTGCGTTGTAGAGTCGATCCAAGGCGTCGTCAATCCGTGGGAGAGGGTATACGTCCTTCTTCGTGATCTTGTTGAGGCGACGATAATCGACGCAGAAACGTAGGGTTCCATCCTTCTTCTTCACTAACACCACGGGGGACGCCCACGGACTCTTGGACGGCTGGACGATGTCGTCGCGTAGCATTTCGTCGACTTGTTGCCTTATGGCCTCGCGTTCGCGCGCCGAAACTCGGTACGGGCTCTGACGGAGTGGGGGGACATATTCGTCGGTTATGATGCGGTGCTTGGCGACCGGGGTTTGTCGAACTTTTGACGACGACGAGAAGCAGTCCTTGTATTGCAGGAGCAGAGCTTTTAGCTGTTCTTTCTTATGCCAAGGAAGGTTCTGATTGACGTCGAAAGTTGGTTCAAGTACTACAGTCTTCGTTGCAGGTGCACTAGAATCCGTGAAGGCAAAAGCACTGCCGGCTTGTACTATTTCGTCGATGTAGGCGACCGTTGTGCCTTTGTTAATGTGCTTGTATTCGTCGCTGAAGTTCGTGAGCATCACTCTTGCTTTCCCTTCACGTAGCTTAGCTATACCTCTAGCGACGCAAATTTCACGATCGAGCAGTAAGTGATGATCGCCCTCGATGACGCCCTCCATATCTGCAGGCACTTCGGCACCGACGAAAATCATTACACTGGAGCGAGGCGGAACGGTGACTTGTTCTTCTAGCACATTCAAGGCATGGTAACTGATGTCTGTATCCGGTGGTATCGCGTTGTCCGTTGAAAGCGTTATTGACTTGGACCTTAAATCGATGACTGCACCATGTTGGTTTAGAAAGTCCATGCCAAGGATGACGTCCCTGGAGCAGTGCTGCATGATTACGAAGCTCGCCGGGTAAGTGCGATTGTTAACCGTGACTCGCGCTGTGCAGATTCCAGCCGGCGTTATTAGGTGGCCTCCCGCTGTCCGGATATCAGGTCCTTGCCAGGCCGTCCTCACCTTCTTCAACTTGGCGGCGAACGGGCCACTGAAGACGGAATAGTCAGCTCCAGTGTCGACGAGAGCGGTGACGCTATGACCATCGATTACCACGTCTAAGTCGGTAGACCGTCGTCTGGCGTTGCGGTTAAGTCGTGGCGTCGGATCACGGCTACGTCGGCTTGCTTCGCTGCTGCTACGTCGCGTCGGTAGGTCTTCTTTTGGCGGCGAAGTGTTGTCGTCAAGGCTCTTGCTAGGCGGTGTGCTGGTACCTCGTTGTGATGATGCGTGAGTTGTCGTCATCGGTGGCGGCGGAGGATCTTCGGTATTGCGTCGTACAGCAACCGCACCTCCATCGGTTGCTGCCTTTAGTTTCCCGGATAGGGGCTCACGGACCGGCCCCGCGGTGGGCCAGTGTATGGTCGGCGCTGCGGCGACAGGATAACGTCCTGGTGACGGCGAGCGTGAGGGTCGTCGTGGTTGGAACTGGGCTCCGGCGAGGTAGTCAGCGATGTCGCGTGGTCGCTCGCCAAGCTGTGGACGTGGCGCGTTGACGGCGAACCCTCGTAGGCCCATCTCGCGGTATGGGCATCGGCGGTAGACATGGCCGACTTCCCCGCAGTGATAGCAGAGCGGGCGGTGGTCGGGGGCGCGCCAAATGTCCGTCTTCCGCTGGTAGCTGCGCTGGGCGACGGGCTGGCGTGCTGGCGGCGGCGGCGGTGGACGACGGGACTGCGGCGTTACGGGGCCCTGGCGCGAGCGCGGAGGGGCGCCGTGACGACGGGCGACGGCGGCGTAGGTCATCGCTTGCGGCTGTAGTTGAGGCGATGCCGGAGCTTCTGGCACTTCCAGAGATCGCTGAACCTCTTCTTTAACTATGTCGGCGATTGAAGTCACCTGAGGCTGCGACCTTGGGAATAATTTCTGTAGTTCTTCCCGTACAACAGCTCTGATCGTCTCGTGCAGGTCGTCGGCGCCTAGAGCTTGAGCTTCGGCGTAGTTTGTCAGCGCACGGCGGTTGTATTGTCTGGCTCGCATTTCAAGCGTCTTCTCGATGGTTGTCGCCTCCGAAACAAATTCTGCCACAGTCTTGGGCGGGTTGCGCATCAATCCAGTGAATAGATGCTCTTTGACGCCCCGCATCAAGAACCTAACTTTCTTTTCTTCAGACATGTCGGGGTCGGCGTGGCGGAAGAGGCGAGTCATCTCCGCCGTGAAGATCGCGATGCTCTCGTTCGGCAATTGAACTCTGGTTTCCAGGAGAACTTCAGCCCTTTCTTTTCGTACGACACTCGTGAAGGTCCTCATGAAGTTCTCGCGATATAGGTCCCAAGTCACCAGGGTGGTCTATCTGTTCTCAAACCATGTCCGAGCAGCGTCATCCAACGAAAAATAGACATGCCGCAGCTTGTCATCGTCGCTCCATTTGTTGAATGTCGCGGTCCTCTCGTACGTCTCCAGCCATGTTTCAGGGTCTTCAGCTGATGATCCACGGAAGGTCGGTGGCTCCCGAGGTTGCTGCAGCAGGATGGGGGACGCTGGGGCTGCCATTGAGGTCGTTGACTTGGCCTTGATCGCTGTGGTCTTCTCGGGAAGAAGTCCGTATTCTGGCAAAAGACCTTGCTGCCTACGGCTAGCTCGCTGGTCCTTGGCGATGTTGGTCTCGTCCTCCGGTTTCGGGCTTGGGTCGCGGCTTTGCGGGGGTGTCCGCTGCATGGACACAAAAGCACCTTCACCAGATGTCACGTAGTAGTGACGCTGAAGAAAACAGTCGTAAAACTGTGTACAACGAAACTGGTTGTTTATTGGGCGAACCTGTGCCCACAAAAGCAAGGCACACTCAAAGCACAACGATAACGGCGAACACAGTCGGCGATCGTCGAAAATCTGATCAGCGGCGAAACGCGTCGGCTTTTATACCTGAGTCATCGAAGGTTCTAGATTAATCCCTGATGCCCGCGTGTCTTCCAGAAAGTTCTAGAGAATTCGCATCAGTCATGCAATCAGATAACATAAGCGTCCGTGAAAACAGGCAATGGAAAGAAGCATCGATAACGTTCTAGAAACTTCCGATACAGACGCGTCCTGCGCCGAGCGATAACGTTTAACATTTGTTAGCCGGTGGAAAGCGGCCACCGGTGAAAGATAAACATCTATACGTGTCACTATAGTACAACTTTAGAAGACAGGAGGAGGCCCCGCCCAGTTGACCGAAGCGCAGCAGCCAATTCCTCCGCGACTCAAGAAATATTCCCGCTCAAAAAATTGTGACTGCTTCTAAAACGCGTATTTGTCGGTATAAATAAGATTTGTGTATCTTGACGAGTGGTTTGGTAAAACTATCATGATGGAAATGCTACCGCACATGACGGATTCGCGAGAGAAAAATAACTCCGTGCCTTCTACAACGCTGTGCGTAGTCTGCCATGGAGCAAGATCGACGGCACCGGGCGTAGTAGTCGCTGGCTTAATAGCATAAGATTCATATATACTTTTTGTGTGTTTGCACAACCTTATTTTTTAATGTGTTGGGCTTATTTTTAATTATTATTTTTCTTTTTATTTTCGCGGTTGCGAACCTGCAATCTCGTGAGTTCGCGCACGATCGCGCGCGGCATTCCGTGCCAGTTTTCAGCCATGGAGCCCAGCGAGGTGACATCGGAACGCGATCCTTTGTTGCCGAACGAGCCTTGTGTCGCCTCGATGACCACACCACCAAGGAGCCTCGGCAAGAACAAGAGCGGCCACATCCTGAACAGCGATTCACGCAACATGATCTTCCACTGCTACACGTTTTGGCGTAACAGGCAGCCTGAACGCAGCGTGGAGGACACGAGCAAGTTTGTCGCCGACATGCTCGGTGTCAGCGAAAGGACTGTGTTCAGGGTGAGGGAGGAAGTTAAAGCTTCGCATTTTTCGGGTGGCAAACTGACGACGCCCTCGCGAAAGCGCCCACGCAATGCGGAGAAGAGAAGACGCAGCGCGAAGTTTGACAGCTTCACGTTGTGCGCGCTGAGGTCATGTGTGCACGATTTATTTCGTCGCAACGAGATACCGACGGTCGAGAAGATAACTACCGAGTTTCCCCATCACTAAGGCGGTGTACTGTGCGTCGCCTGCTTGCCGAGATCGGCTTCAATCACGAAAAGAGAAGCTGCAACTCGCTGCTTATCGACCGGGATGACATCCCCAATTGGCGGAATCGCTACCTCCGTGACGTGGAGCGCTACCGGGCGGAAGGCCGAAAGATCTTCTACCTGGACGAGACATGGGTGATGGCGGGACACACTCGGTCGATCGTGTGGACAGACACCGTGGTGCAGAAGCGCGGACGCCTGTTCGCTCGAGCAAATGGCCTGACGACGGGTCTAAAACAACCTTCTGGGAAAGGTCAGCGCCTGATCGTGACGCACATCGGCAGCGAGGATGGTTTCGTCGACGGCTGCTTGGATGTATTCAGAGGCCAAAAGACAGGCGACTACCACGAGGAAATGGATGGCAATCGCTTTGAGGGCTGGTTCAATGACGTTCTGCGGAAGTTGCCAGCTGGTAGCGTCATTGTTTTAGACAATGCACCTTACCATAGCCGGCGAGAAGAGAAATTGCCGACGACGGCCTGGAAGAAGGAAAAGATACAGGAGTGGCTCACAAGCAAGAACATCACCTACGCTGAAAGCATGATAAAGAAGCAGCTGCTTGAGCTGGTGGCATCTGTAAAGTCACGCTTTCTGAGCTACATCGTAGTCAACACAGCTATAAGGGCCGGTTGCATTGTACTCAGGCTCCCGCCGTACCACTGCGAATTTAATCCCATTGAGCTTGTGTGGGCCAAGGTCAAAAATGGCATCGCTGCGGACAACAGAGACTTCAAGCTGTCCACGGTCGACGTCATCTTGAGGGAGAAAATCAAGCAGGTAATGGCGGAAGACTGGAGGAAGAGCATTCAGCATGTGATGGACTTGGAGGCAAAGTTCAGACTTTACACGTCTGGGAGTGAGCACATTCAACCCATCATCATCCAGCTGGGTGAAGGTGACACTGAAAAAAGTGACTCCGACTGCGAGCTGTCTGGCATTGAGCCACTCGACGAAGCATAAAGTCTTCTTATTAACAAAAGAACAGCCCGGGCTATAAAAATTTTGCCGGTGGGTTCGCAACAGCCAACCATCCATTCCGTGACCTCTCAAATAAATAAGCAGTTCCGTTTATGGCATATTCCTTATAATAGAAGCTCAATTCTGATAAGCAACGTCCTGCACACATTGTGCTCGATTTAAGAAGTGGCGTAGAAACACATTTAAATGCTGGCATATCTGAATTGAAACATTATTGTTAACCCTGATTATCGTTGGCGGGCCCAAAATGCTCATTCAGGCAGCCACCCTCGAGTTTGACGCGCCCCATAGTGAAATAGCAGAAGTCAGAGCACGCTTTATGGTTCTGTTAGCAGTCTGCAGTGGAAATCAGTCATGTCATAGTGAGTGGTGGTGAAATAGCAGCAGACAACACGAAACTGACAGCCACTGTCAGCAGCTTGAATGCCAAAGCACATTCATGTGGTTGCATTGTTTATTTTGTTATCTGGCTCACGCAAGTAATGCGAATAAGAAAACAAATATAAGACATCATTAGCTTAGTGAGGCCCAAAATGCTCATTCAGGCAGCCACCGTCGAGTTTGACGCGCCCCATAGTGAAATAGCAAAAGTCGGAGCACGCTTTATGGCTCCGTTAGCAGTCTGCACTGAAAATTGAAGTGTTGTCATAGCCGATTTTCAATTTATTAATCTGACTCGATCGAGCAAGTAATGCGAATGCAAGCACAATTATTAACGTGATTAACTTTGCTAGCATTTTTTGTCATATTTACGTACCGCAAAAATGCTCAGTAAAGTTGAACGTGTTTTAGTGAGTCACTTTGTTCATTACAAGCCGTAGGCAAAGTGACAGACAGATTCAGACAGTGGTATTGGGGAAGTAATAAATGGTGAAAGTTGCAAAAGCTCTCACAGCACTGCTTTGCTGGACTCCATTCACTAGAAAACTGCATTTGTAATGATGAAAGCGTGAAGACAGGAAATGATACCCCACTGCACAATGTTATATATGTGTACCACCACATGTGACGGGCAGCAAAACTATCTGTTTATTAAGACTGAATGCAACAACATAGCAAGGTGCTGTTTCACAATATGGCACCTTTTCATGTGCACTTCTGGCAAGCTACTGTATGCACTGATGCATAAACACATTAACAGGGGTAAGAGACGAAGTAACTGTGCAAGCCACGTGATGCTTTTAACATTTTGTATCTGTCAATACTTCTGTTGTCACAGCTGATAGAACTTTCTTTGGTGCAAGTTGGTTAATCACGTTGCGGCAACAGCACAAGAAGCAAGGTCAGAACAGTAGGAGAAAACAAAGCAAGGTGGCAGACTGAGGAGGCAAGGTAGACAAGAGAGAATAGCTTTAATGACATCGAAGAGGCCAGCCCTGCTATTCACTGGACTTGGTGCTTTGAATGAGATGAGTTAATGGAATTGTAAAGAAAGTCGTGGCTGCAGCATGCTTCCAGGAACAACAGCAAAGATAAAAGGAGAGAAATAGGAATAAATACATACACGCACGGAAGAACTCACATATTCACACACATGAACACAAACGCGAGCACGAAAACTAAGATATAAAATACAAAAAAGGGCAAAATAACAAATATACATAAACGCACAAGAAAACACGCACACACATTTAACGCAGACGCGAGTAGAACTATTAGGAGCGAGTTCACAAGCAGCTGTGCCTACTTTGTCGTACTTTTTTTTAATGTACATATTGGCTCTGTTGCCTTCACTGTCATAGGAAGTTTTTAGTAGCGACATATCACGACAAAGCGCAAAGCTGTGTTGTGGGAAAGCAAGTCGAGCGCTGACAGCACAGCTTATGCGCGATTGTGTCACAGCAGGCTTTCTACAGCTGGCGCGTGCAGTGAGCGAAGAGTTCTAAGCCACACAGCGACGCGAATTCATGCCAAGCTTCCTTGCAACGGCACCAGTGTATCAGTCATAATTTTAAATTAGCATTCAGGCTGACATTAAGGAAACAAACACTGCTTCCAAACGCCTGACCGTTAACAATCGAATCACATTCGCTCAAGCAGCGCGTGTTAGTCACTGATTGTTAGCATTGGTGGAAAGCAATCAATTGACGGTGCTACACAACACTCGAACGACGCTGCTAGACGCTCGGCTATCTTATCACACTGCTGCCAACGATCGGTCGTTTGCACGCTGAGCTGGTAGCAACGAATCTTTGGGTTGGAGGTTGCTTTCAGAAATCTTTTCTGTTGAGAAAATCTTTTCTGCAGGTTGGTTTCATCCGCGCACGCTTTTCTCATTTATCCTCATAATGGTTTTGCTCCATCACTTCACCACGTCCGACGAGAAACGAAGGGGCACACTACACAAACACACCCGCCGCTCACAGTAGGCACCAGACTTTGGCGAACTCTCGTCGTCGCAACTTCACTTAGGAGCAAAAGAAAACACCACGGAACAAACACGTACGATGTTTGTTTGCAGCGTATGTCGCCGCGGGATCCTGTTTCCACACGAAGCGCAGCGCGGCGTCACCGATGTTCGCTACAATCTTTCTTCGCCGGCTCACGGCTCAGAACAAACGCACGCGGCACAAATTGTGCATCATAAGCTCACAATAATATTTCCGGCATGACAGACCACCACAAACAATTCGAATTCACTCTGACGAAGGGAGACGCCCAGAGCTGACGTGACTCGGCCCAGTTCGAAGCGAGGGCGGCCATGTTAGGCATGTTCTCCGTCGGCGGGGACACCGGCCGTCCAGCTGATGACGTCACCTGAAGTGCGCGCCTATTGGTGCCGGCTCGTGTGCATCCGCCTTTGAGGGGCAAATGCCGCTGTCTTCTAAAGTTGTATCCGACTATAAGTACACACACATCTCGCCTTGTAAGCTTGCGACACAACAAATAAAAAAAGAATAAAGCAATCACAGCAGCTTTTTAAGCTGGGGCACTGCATAGGGCGTCTGAGTAATACTGAATAAAGCAAGCATATCAGTAGAAAAGTTTCACCCGAAAGGCGAAGCATCAATTGCGATAGCAAATTAGTAGAGAGCTATACGGAGTAAGGAAAGTAGTTTTATCAGCTGTATAAACTTGGGCATGCAGTAGCGCCAGCAATGCGCAGAACTGTTGTCGACGCCATCGGCGTTTTGCCCGCGTTCGCACTGAATGCGCGCGGCGTTGGTCACTGTTGCCGGTGCCTCTGGGGGCCGTTCAGAGGTTTTCGACGAGATCAGAACGGGACACTGATGTGTCTGCGGCTGGCATCCTAAAACACGTGACGTGCACGTCATCAACCCCTACTGCGGAGTACGCAATAAACGTTCCATTTTCTAGTCACCATGTAGTTATTTATTGTCTAGACGCGACGTATCAGTGGCGACGAGGAAGAAGCCGAACGCAGCCCAGAAGAAGAAGTCCTCGCGGCTTCCCGCAGAGCTCGATGGTTCGGTGCCTCTTGTCTCGTATCCGAAAGGGGATTGGCCACATTTTAACTGCCCGTAGTGCTTTGTTTCTTCTATAGGTGTTTTTTTAGGGACCATGAATGCAGGTCTCCGGTCCCGGTCAGGGCGCGCCCTAGTCGGCTAGCCGTCCCACTGAGTCGGTGCCCCTGGAGTGTTTTCTTCGGAACAGAGTCAGTACCTTGCCCGTGGCGCTCGTACCCACAGATAGTGGATCCATTCGGTTGACCGAATCAGAAAGTTTCCAGGAGGAGCTGCGCGGTATAACCGAGCACTTCGTTGACATCTCGGAGGTGAGGCGTTTAGGCAAGACAGGCATTCTGTGTAAGTCATCTAATGTTCAGTGCCTTAATAATTTGCTTAACTGCACGAGATTCGCTAGCATCGCGGTTCGTGCTTTCGTGCCTCCTCATCTCGCATGCGTGAAAGGCATTGCTCGTGGGGCTCCTACCGATATTACTCCTGAGGACTTTTTGAAGATGCTCTCTCCGGCTGGTGTTGTTTCTGTTTATAGATGCAATAGGTCGGTGGATGATAACCGAGTCCCAACTGAGAGCGTTATCGTCTCGTTCGCCGGTTTAACGCGCCCATCTGAAGTGAAGGCTTGGCCATATTTGTTCCGCGTGGAGACATTGTCACTGTGATGTTATTGGGTGCAGGATCACTCCAGAAAGAGATAGAAGCAGCACGCCGAAGCACAAACACACATCAGACTTGTATTGGACACGTAATACAATGAACGGCACACACGTAACAGTTCCCTAAACTACGCTCTAGAAGACATGCAGATATATATATAGGCTAGTTAAATGCAGTCTGCCTACAGTTCATGTAGAAACAGGTGTCGCCATGTCGGAGACGTCGAGAAACCGGTGTCGGACAACAGGGTTGGATCGCCTCGTGAAGCTCAGGTGGCCCTGCGCCACAGTCGATGTACCGGAGCCTCCGCGTGCCCGGTTACCCGATGGCGGGGTTTGTGTTCCGGAGAACACTGCGGCAGCCCGCCAAGTCACGTCCACAGCTGGCGAGGTAGCCCCGTGGCCGCTCACCCGAACGCTCGATCAGCCAGGCTCAGGACCGCCAGCCCTCCTGGACCAGTTGCCCAGCGGAAGACCTTGACGAGGCGGCCTCTCAGCTGGTACTAGCTGTGATTGGGGTGCAGACGTAGTGACGCGGGCGGCGATAGCTCCTATGGGCCGGACGCCCAGCGAGGAAGCCCCTGTGCCTTCGAACGCCGAACCTCGCGCACCGCTCACGCCACGGGCCACGCTACCTCGAGCCACGCTTTTTGAGGCGCCACTGTCGACGTTCACCAGTCGGTGTCGATGATGATGATGACGACCTTAAAGTACATACCCACTCATGGGTATTGGCCAAGAGTCGTTGTCCTCTTCGCCACTGCACGGCACACTGTCTTCATATGTTTGTGTTTGTCACTCCCGCGTGCAATATATTATGACAATACCCCCCTTTTCGAGAAAGTTGTTCACAACTATTCTAACACAAGGACGCGGGATGAAAAAAAAAGGATAATGTCCTGTACGTTTGCCCGATTACTCATATGAGCACAAGGCACAAATTGTTCACAGGTCATTGCGCACAGTTAAAGTACGAAATAAAACACAAAGTGCAGTTCCGTTACCAAAGCGTCTCACAGGGGAGTACGATTGGTTTGCACAGATCACTATCAATGGGACGCCGGCTCCGTCGCTGCAGCAGCTCGGCGAGAAATGGTCAGGCTGTGGAACTATGTTGCTTCGGTGTCAGTTAAAGAAGGTAGACGCGGGGCTTGGGGTCACGCGAAGCCTTACGCTCCGACACGTGGCTCTCATCAGGTATGTTAACACTCGGGCCTACACCCGACCATGTCGCTGGCTCCCACGATCCTTCCTGGTTTCCTTGGAGGACTACGCTGAGGTTGGAAACCACGGGAAGCCTTACAATTTGACTTGTGGCTCTCCTCAGGCAGGCGAACAATCGTTTGTGTAGGTTCACGTGCTTCGTACTTTTTTAGCATATTTATATGAAAGATATTGTTCTTTCCAGAGACTCCAATAACGTAATCAACGTCATTTATTCGTTCAATGACTTGGAATGGCCCTTTCCATTGCATTAGAAGTTTGTTTGCGTCAGTTGGCAACAAAATGAGTACTTTGTCGCCTGGACGTAATTTCCTAGGGCAACGTTTCCTGTCATAGTTGGTTTTTTGTTTGCCATGCGCTTTCTCCAGCTGTGCATGTGCGATCTGCATGTCTCCC
>NC_051161.1:153053953-153103888 GCF_013339745.2 Dermacentor silvarum
TACAAGAAGAAAAGACGCATAGTCCGATGAAGACTACGCGCGCGCGTAGTCCAGTCCGGCCGTGGCCGGGCGCGTGCCGCCGCCGCCGCCGGCGACTGCGGCTGCGCAGAGAACTTTCAACATGGCTCTGAGGCGGAAAAAAAATATAAAGAAGTGAAAAGCGCGCGCTATCATCGTCCAATCGGAGATACAGGATAAGACAGGAGAGGGCGAAGCGGCATTTGTCAAAGGATGGCGGTACTTTTCTTATATAGGGACTTTAGTGGTACCTAGGTGACATGAACGCCCGAGAAAAATGGACTTGTACAGTCACTTTCTTTTGGAAGCGCTGATAACATTGCAATTTTAACCACAATAGCACTTCGTACATGGCATTTTTCCTAACAGCTTAACAGAAGGCTAATCAGTCCTCATATTAATAAACTTATAACTTTTTACCAGAGACACTCTCAGATGACTTCAATATATTTACAATAAAGGGCTCCATAATTTCCACCATGGCTTTACGTAGGTACGTTGGCGCACTTCATGTAATAATCCCAGTCAGCCTACTCACATATAGCGCATTACTAATCACATCTACCATGGCCTCGGCTACATCCCAAGAAGCAATTTCCTACCTATTTTGATTACTTAAGACTCGGTAGGCTTAAGACAGGCCAAAATTCGAATAGGAATGCGTAGTATGGAATTAGTATGGAACCTACAGTGATCTAGAACGTATGCATTACACTCGAGTCTGTCCAGAATTAGACAGTAACATTAATTTACTCTGACTATTCATCTATGATCAGTGTTAATGAACTAAACGCATGCTGTGCCGATCTTTCCCCCCACCTCACCCCAAATTCAGCTGGGCGCAGGCTACCACCCTGCGTCTGCTACAAACAAATACGTACCCTTCACTCGCCCGCCTCCACCTTATATTCCCTGAAGTCTACAGTACACCCAACTGCCGGTGCTGTGGCACTCACCCGGCTACGCTTCCGCATGTGCTGTGGGAGTGCCCAGCACTGTACACATACATTAACACCACGACCCCCTCGTCGAGGTTGCGTGAGGCTCTGCGGAGCTCCGCCCTCGACGACCAAACCTGGGCGACCCAGCACGCCCGTGAGGCGGCGGCGAGGCAAGCCCTCGACGTCCCCTCATGGGAGGCTTAGGCCCGGCCATCATAAAGTGCTGGCTCTACAATAAATGTTTATTCCTCCTTCTGAGCTTCTATCGCTAGGTTTGCGTCGTGAAGTCGCCTGAGCTTGCACAAGTTCTACAATTCTACGCTCCAATATCCCATCACCAAGAGCTCGGCGCTTGTCATCACGAATAACCTAAAAAGCAACCTCGCCTTCAGAACGTATAGTCAGCGTCACAAGCTTTCGTACCCCGGAAGGTGAAAAAATATTTATATTTCTACGCCGTAGTCACGCATCGTAGTATTCGGATTTACAGCGTATACTGGTCTAGAGAAAACAAAACAAAAGTTTTGCATAGTTTTACTGGCTGCGGGGTAGCTGCGTTGAAAATGAACTTATTCGCAGAACCTCGGCCGCGTAAACTTTTGGTGGCGACAGTGCGATTGAACACCTGCATTATCTTTATTCTGCACACAATTTTTTTAATGAATGGCCTTCCAGCCAACGTCATGCAGTGCTTACACCTGGTTAATTTTCAGGACAGCAGACTCAGACATGACTTATTAAGTAGAAGAACTGAACTATTATGTAGCACGTAATTATTATCACCAATCAGGTGTAATAAATATGTAAACAAATAAAGGATAATAACATTGCCTATGAAATTTTACTAAAATCTCAGGGCTACTTCAAAACTTCGCCTGTTCGTCTTGTGTACGTCCCTATACTTTCTAGCAAACTGAAAGGGAGAAATTCAAGGGTGAAATTGACATCTCTTGTGGCACCATGGCAGAAAAGGGAAGGTGTAGCTTAGTGGGCCCATATGAAAGGATCAGCTGCGATTGTGCTACTCACGCACAAGGAACGACACTTTTTTTTTTTACAGGCAGTAAAGTTATAAATGGTGTCCGTGGACGCTGGAGTGATCATGACAATACCACCGTACCGATATGGGTGATAAACGATTCTAATAAGGGAACATTTCTGCAAGCCTCACGGTCCTTTCTCATGTTTCTTCAATTGTCCAAACACGTTAAATTTTGCGTAGGAGAAAATTCTTACAGAATTACTGAAGAATTGTACCAGTAATTATATCATGGTGCTGCGATCTGATTCAGCAATAGAGTTAGTTAAGAACAGAACAGCAGAATGCCATAGTAACTTTGGTGATTCTAGCCGAAAAAAATGACTTCTTGCAACGCTTTGTGGGCATAACTCAAAAAGGGTGTGGTCTGTGATTGGAATAGTTCTCTATTTTTACACGACAAACTACATTAACACGCCCCGGTGTCTTTTCGCATTACTTCCAATACTCCTCTGCGTACGTCGTGGTAAAAGGATATGAAGACCTTTAGTATTTCGGGAAATTCGTGAAGGTATATGGGAATGGTTCAAATGATAAGACACGTGCGCTGCATATTGAGGATAGAATGTTTATGTTTCGAGGTATTGGTTTGTACTAAGCAAAAAAGCTTGTTAAATAATTCGGACAGCCTTCATTTGCACCGAAGATCCGGTACGCAAAAATTCTGCTTTGATATAATGCAAATATACTCAGCCATATAGCTTCTGTATTCCTTTGTAAGAATACTACGTCTGGGGCTGCAGCCAAGTTTTCTACTTCTGTGTCTTTTAATTGCACTCACGGGAAGCTACTTATTTTTGTGGTACGTTTCAGTCTGAAAAAAATGTCGCACAAACACGCCTTTCCATGACATAGCTGAATAGGCAAAAATATTTCTTAGTAATGTCTTCATAAATGTTTGCCTTAAGAAAGAAATCAACTTTGAAAACACAAAGTTGGGTTTATTGTCTAAAATACATTACACCTAAAGTGCAAAAGAAGTTTGGAAGCACGTTCGCATGTTCACGAAACCAGCCAGCTATTTTTTTTTTAGGAAGACGTTGGTACAGTAGAATGAAACGAAACAAAAACCGCAACTAAATGACCTGCTTTTCGGAATATGCCATCTGGCGGGAAACGGCCAAACTAAGCAGCGACAAAGTGATAAAAAAAATATAGCGGCGCCGCTGGCTTCGAACCTGCGAACTGACGATCGTGGTATCAGTGATCCTAATCGATGGTCGCGCAGAACGCTCGGCTACCGGTTTGAGTGCTGCTAGAGGCAAAAACTAGGTTTATATACGTACCACAATAAATTCTGCGACCTTGTTATGAAAACTGCGATTTTGGAACGACTTTCTTGCCATTTCAAGAGTTGCTGCTGCAACTAGATGAAAGCCGAGTCATTGAAGTTGGTAAATCCCCAATAATACGTCGATCGATGCAATAGGCGCATCGCAAATTGCTTTTTACTGGCCAAAAAAGCCTCTAAAATTTGGCCTTTTCCATAGACTCCCATACTTCGAACTTCGCCCGCAATTTGGAACGGGTTTTCTGTCGTAAGTAATGGTACCGCTTGCATGAGATGTCGGGCTAAGCTCCTAGAGCCTATTTCCACGGTAATATTTTGAAAGATGGCTTCTATGATTAGTTATTTGGGAAAAACGACGCTCTCCCATAGAAAATGCGCATGTTTTCAGAGGCGGCCACTAGAGGCGCTGTTCGGCGATGTCCCAGATTCCTGGTATTGGTTAAATTTTGCTGTACTACAACCTGTTCAAATGAGATTCGGTACTCTTCTGAACCTGCTTGCGTTATTTTCAAAAAATGTTAACTTTAAATCACTTTCCCCGCAGGATGACCAAGGTCTCTTTTGACAAACTTTTGAACTACGACCGCATCATCCATCCGCCAAACTACAGGAACCCAATCTGCCCAGCAGAAAGGCTAGCAGTCACGATGCGGTAAATATTCTGGATTTTATTTGCGTTCAGTCGCAGTACTCACCGTTGAGCGTCTTATCTGGCATGACGCTCGACCTACGGGGTCACCGCGGTGTATTGCCTTGACTTTTAACCAAGCCGAAGGCAGACACAGTTAAGGTTTAGTTTTTTTTGTTTTTCGAATGTTCTTTCCTTATCCAGCACAGTAGCTGGGAAAGACGACTCTGTGTAATTTCTCCACTTGTAGCACTGACCTTTCTAAATGCACTCTGACCGGTTAGCCCAGTTTTCTGTTCTTTAGTTGACTTGCGTAGTTCGTACTTTTTTTATTACCACCTGCATGTTGCACGTTGCGCTCAAGTCTTGTCTAAAACTATCTGCAAATTATTCCACAGTTGAACCTATTTGAAGCGCTGAGTCATCCCGATTTTATATCAACAAACTATGTCAACTGAGTCGCAGTTTACAATCGTGCTACCATCCTCAAGAGTTGTGCTTCTTCAAATGAACAGCAGTGTTCCATTATAAAAATATGTGTTACGAGTCAGCACTTGTGTGCTCTTCATCCGGCATGATTTTTTTCCACGCTGTTACAAACATAAATAAATGCCCACTTGCCCAAATCGCATCCTTAATTGTAACTTCAATTTTGCTTATTCTTCACAGGTGTCTGACAACCAGCGCATCCATGCTGGACATAGCTTTCAGTTACCGCATGCGTGTGTCCACAGTGTCCGGGATGCGCATTTATCGCACGCCCGTGCAGCCGGTCGATTGCAGCGCGCCCGCGCGGCGTGAAAGGGAACTACAGATCTAGGTACTTGCTGGGGGCATGTCTCCGCGAACGCCCCTAGCTCCGTGAGTCCCTGCGCCCTAGCGCCGCCGCCTCCCCAGCTTCTGCATGGCTTCACGGAGCGCGCCGCGTTAATGGCCAGGCCGGCGCGTCGCCGTGGTCCGTCAGAATGATGCATTGGGTTAACGGTGTTTAAAACTGACTGAACACAATGTGTTACTTAGCTTGGATCTCAATTTCTTTCCCCTTTTAGTTTTACCATACGTTACCGCATACGGTAACGTGCGCACCATGTTTTGCAAGTCGAGCTAAGCCTAAACTTAGCGAGCAAGTGGCGTCGGCCGCAGAGCCCACGCCGTGCGTGTCCGCGGCTCGCGTGCGTTTTTCACCATGGTAGCACCAAGGGACGAGTTAAATTTAATTCACCTTCTGCGGCGTGGCGAAGTGGCAGCAAGTATGACAGTCCCTCTAACCGGAAGCATAACCTTGAGCTGAACTGAACTTGTGGCCGTACCCTTCGTACAGGCGAGTAATATACTCAGGCCGAATGATACAAAATCAAATAACCGAAAATCAACCAAGGAAACAGAACATAAAGCGTGGCAGAAAAAAAAACACTTCAGGTTGGGGGCGCCATTTAGTGACGTAGACTTTACTTAGAGGGGGCGCCGAGCTTTTATTGCAGTAACTAACTATATTCTACTTATCTGCTGGTGTAAAGTGTCGGCAGTGGTGCAATTTACAACAAACAGTCCTATTTTTAGATATTGCTTCGACAAACACACCTAGGTAACAAAAAAAAAGTTTCACGTGTTGTTGGACAAAGCGTCACAAGATCTCGCCACCAGCTTTGTGACTGGCGTCCACATTTGCCGTAGCACGGCACTTCCATAAAGAATAATACGTGTATGGACAAGCTAAAGCTTTCTAGTATCTGCCAAAATTAATATTGCGCACTCAGCACATAGTTCTTGCATTCTGCAAAGCCTGAATGTTAGCCACTATCATCATTATGAAGTTACAGTACGCATCGAGCACACACGCAGCTCAAACGTATTCGGTAATCGCGGTACGTTACCGCACTTACCGTACCGTAACACGGCACTACTATAGATCTAATTGACTAAACAGTCGCAACAGGAGTAGAGCAGCAATGCCTGTTTACTAATGGCAAGAAATTAGGCTCTAGCACTGTGGCATAATCAGATAATACAAGCTGAAGTTCTTTCAGGCATGACTCCGAGCTTGAGGCTCTACCATTGGTCCACGATCGCATGCATACTTCCCTCCGCTTTCATGATCGGCCAAATGTAATCACGTTTTAACACTTCGCCGGCGCACAAATGCCATCGTCGTTTTAACATTGACCACATGACACAAACGTACGTCCGTACGTACAGTTGTATACACTGTCGCTAATCGCGTCAAAATCCCGTGTTACTCTAGTTAATGCTCGTTCAGTACCTGCGCTAGAACTCAACAGTCGGCTCGCCACGGCCGCACTAGAAAACGATCGTCTTCTCAACGTAGTCGTCGACGCGCTGTTTGCGCACGCACAGCTCCGTTCGCGCAAACGCGTTGTTCCACCTCGTATCGCTTCGTTTTATCTCAAACAATGCAGGATAGACATCGATTCCCTAGGGTGCCTCGATGCCAGCGCCGCCGTTCAGGGTGGAGACAACCCCGCTGGCGCCGCCATATTGAATCACACGAGCTCAGACTAAGCTATGCTTGCGTTCATAAATAGTGTTACACGCGGCGCGCTTCCAAGTGCTTTGCCTAGATGAGGATTTTTTTATCGGTATCGCATCTGCACATCTTTATAACCAATAGCCGTTAACTCGTCGAAGGTCGAAGACGTAAATGTATGGTGCCGGGAACATGCCCCAAGTTGCCTAATTCAATCACATTTACTATGCCGTGTGTATGTTTGAAATACGCACTATTTTTTTTTGCGCTTCGATGCTTGGTATATCAAGTTTGCGACCCCCTGTGTGTGGAAGTTTTTCTTTTTCGCTGTTGTATTTTGGTTTACACGTCACGCCTCCTTTACCGTAGCCAGCCACTCGCGCACGGCGGTTAGTTTCCCTTGCGTTGCGCGTGCTCTTCGCGTTCGTTGCAATTATTTGACGATATCTACGCGCAATCTTGCTTTTTTTTTGCCCACAAAACTGTGTGCTGACAGGATTAAGCTAGTGTAAAAATAACTGCGATGTGAAAATAAGGTTTAGTTTGTGTTGTAGAGAAACATGTAACGTAACTTGTCTGTGTCGATCTTGCGTAGTACACACAAGAAACCAAACGATGCACAAAATACATTTACTTAGTAATGTCTAGTACAGTCAATCATGAAAAAGATATGTACATGAAAAATTATATGTACTGTGTGGCGCCTGAAGTTTATGTGGAAAGACGAGATTAAAAAAAAATTCGCGAGGTAGGCTCGACACACAGAATGCGGGATAGGGAGAGTTTTTTTTATTTATTCATTACATGAGGAGGGGGTACATCAACACTGAGTACATCAACCTTATTACACACAATATAAATCGAAAACAAGAATACAAACAAGAAAACGCAACCGCGGGTAATATTAATCAAGATATCCAGCCAGAATACATCAGCTACCATCGAATACGTCGCATCAGCCAAACATATCGATGGCGAGTACAGAACATTCTATAAATAACCATTAGAACACTGATAACTACATTGAAAAAATAAACAACACTGCATACATATCGCGTAGAAAAACCGTAAATGAAACTAAGACAGTCAAATACAGATTAGCAATGTTTTTTATTTCGAAAATATAGTCCATGATGATGTAGGGCTGTTGACTTTAACAGACGGCGCCCATCCTGTCGATTTCCCTCGTACTGGTCCTCTTCAAAGTGTTTCTAAGTACAAGTAAAACAACACAAGTGATTATTGATATGAAAAGTTGCCTTGTAAATACAGAGAACCCATTACAGTGCTTAAAAATAAATTTTCGCAGAAGTAATGCTGTATTACCTCGCTTCACACGTTTCGAAGAAATGCGCAGGCTACAGCAGACACCATGCCAGAAAGCGCCGAAACATTTTGGTCCTATGATGCCCCTTAACTCTACTGCACCTGGGCATATCGTGCACAGGCATTTAAAGACCGTCACAGTACCCACTACGATCGGGAATGAGCACGAATGACCATCGGCTTACGAGCACCACGCTACAAATATATTCGTCTAAAAAATCAGCTATATAACGTAACAACCTGAGATCCGCAGGATATCTGCTGAGAAAGAGAAAATCACAATGCTTCGCTTGCCACGTACACAACAGCCGCTCTCCCCAGAAGAAGCACTGCGTTCTTTAGTCCGAAATAACCAGTAGCGAAAAAAGAAACTGGGAAAAACAAAAAAACAAAAAGAAACAATTAAGAGACACACATGATGTGTGCTTCCCGTGATAAAGTAAAATAGGTAGTTTACATGACGATTTGTAGCTAATGTAAGGCTATTTCGCGGCGAAGCATCTTCGTCAGTCCTTAAAATAAGGGTACTGCTCACATAGACTGCGCCGATCAAAACGCCAAAGCCTATGCGACGCGCGCTCGCAAACCATAGGCTACTCAGACAGCATCGGTGCAGTGCTTAGTTCATGAGTGAACGTAGGTACGTGAGCGAGGATCAGAGAATACTTTCTTATTTAAATGAAAAACACGGTGCGATAGTCTAAACTTTCTTGACACTTACCTCGCAAATGTAGGAGTTATCCGTTGCCTTCCAGTGATACCGCTTTACTTGGGCTTCCCATCTCTTCCTTCGCTCTGGGTCCCGGGGGAAGCGTAAACAACAAAGCCCTTTACGCGTCGATCCGGTGCACTCGGGAACACAACAGCCCGTCATGTCGACTCGATGCACTTGACAAGCTTGTTATTCATGCGGCTGAACACTGTCCAGCAAGTAGAAGCGTCAGCGAAGCATCCGCGCGCACTGTGTCTCGAACTAAGCACCGGCACCAAGCAATCGCAACCGCTCGCTGTGATTCAAGATGGCGTCGCAGCGAGAAAGCGGCGGCGCGGGGGGCAGTCAAAGGATGGCACCACCCTGAACGGCGGCGCTGGCATCGAGGCACCCTACGATTCCCGCAGTGTGCGCGCCTCCTGCTCGCGGCGCGAGTTGCCGAGCCCAGCGGAGGCGTTCCCGCGGCGAGCGGGGACTAGGGGGCTCGACGGAGATAGGTAGGTACAGTCAACCACAAAAGTTTGCGGACCACGCGAGCGCGTGCCAGACTGCCTATCCGCGCCACCTAGCGGTACGCCACCTAGCGGCGACAGGGGCGCTCTCCCGGATATGAGCCCTCTTGGTACTCGCCTGCCTGTTAATTTTTTATTCCCGTGCATGACATTGTTAGTTCGTTGTGTTGACGCAGAGCGCTGTCTGCGATAAGACCGCCACATATCTGGCTTGATAGCAGTATCGGAGCAATCACTGCAACCTTTGTCGACTGGTCTGCCAGTGGGTAGATAAGTTTCACGAAGCGCTGCGACGATTTTTTTTACGCGACGTTTACTGGCGCACTTTGGTTGGCAGCATCTTGGTCCAATGAGTGTTGCTGCTTCTGCGTCTTGAGAGAAAGGGTAGGGAGGTGTTTCACTGTCATCAAAAATAAAGAAAAAGCGGATGCATAGAAAATTTTCTTTCACACATAGGCGCATCTTCGCATCAGTCGCTGAAAACGTAGTAGACTTGCTTCAGGCCACGTGGTGATTGCCTATTTGGAAAGATGCCGCTGCGTGTTCCACTTGACGAAAGAAGGCACATTGTGCGTTTATTTATAGAAGGAATACCTCAGCGCGAAATCTGCCGCCGAACCAACAGGAGCCGGACTGCCGTGAATAGGATTATTCAAGCTTTCCGCGACGATGGCAGATTCACAGATATGGAGCGCAGTGGGCGTCCAAGGGCCACGACTGAGGAAGAGGACCGCCTGATTACGGCCGCCATCGTGGCTGATCCTTTTCAAAGTGCAGAGGATATCCGAGAAGCGCTCTCGCTCACGGTATCGTCTGAGACTGTAAGAAGGCTGAGTGAGCTTGGCCTGCAGTCTTTCGTAGCAGCACAGAAGCCCTGCCTCTCAGACAGCCAGCTACAAGAACGACTCATGTTCGCTACAGCAATGAAAGATTGGACAACAGAGAAATGGGGCGATGTCATCTTTAGCGACGAGTCAACTTTTTCCACGCGCTGGGACCAACGGAAGCGGGTTTGGCGTCCACTAAACTGCAGGTGTGTTTACAGTGTATTGGCAGTTAATTCACGAAGCTAATTCTGCATCACAACATGTTTCACGTAAAATGAGCTTTTGGACATTACGAGATTTTTCTGTAGTGGTATTATGTTGAAAACATTAACGATTGTTTCATAGTACTACTTACTCTGAAGCTAATTAAAAGCTGCCAGTGGGTCTTTCAGTACTATCTAATGATGTTTGCACGTTTTCTATTGCAACTCTATAACAGCATTATAAAGTTCATACGCAAGAGGAATCACAACATTTTTAGACGCGCCGCTGGAACCCAATTGTATGCTATTTCTTGCAGATATCTGCCTAATTACACACAGAGTGTTCTATCCAGTGGACGGTGTTCCGTGAGCGTGTGGGGAGCAATCAGCAAAGATGGCCTTGGTCCCCTTGTGCGTCTGGAAGGGCTCTTCACTGCGTCACGGTACTGCGACGTCATCACTAGACACCTCGTTCCGTATGCGCTGGACGGTCCCTTCAGCGACGGCTGCTATTTTTTTCAACACGACCGCAGCCAGATCCATAAAGCACGTATCGTCCAGTCATTGCTAGAAGAACATGCTGTTTGCCAGCTTGAGTGGCCTCCATGTGGCGCCGACTTGAATCCCATAGAAAATGTCTGGGGCATGTTGAAGAAACGGCTGTCCACACGAGCCAACCGCGGCCGCACGGCCGATACGCTGTGGCAAGCGATCGCACAAGAATGGGAAAGCCTGCGCGGTCGACCGGAGATTACTGAATCTTTGTACGAGTCGATGCCCACACGCACCAATAAGGTGCTAGAAAACGGCGGACATTTCACTTCCTACTAGATCATTGAGAGACCTATGTTTCATGACACTTCTTTAAATGTCTTGTGAATAAATTCATCCCCTTCAGACACGAATTATGATGCACTGTCTGCAAATGCGTCAAATGCGCATGGCATCATTTCAAGACGCTCACTATTACATTCCAAGAAAGAAGACGAAGCAATGTGCTGTTTTGTGCGAGTTTCAGTAAAAAAATTAATTAGCGTATAACTCATTATCTAATTATTCTGAAATCCGTCAGCTTCAATGCTTGCATAAAAAGAATCAACTATTAGGCCCGAAACGCATGCACACTTGCTTTTTCGGTTGTATTCGTGTCGACCGGAGAAAAAAATACTCTTGACGTTGGTCTTGGAACGCGGCACGTCGAATGATTGTCTAACATGGTAGTGTCTCCAGCAAAGTGATCATCTGCAGCAATACGCAGGACAATGAAGTTAACTGACCACTAGCTGTCCCATCAGGAAGCGGACACGAATGTGCACACTGAGTTTTAGGTCATTTGAAGAAACACGTGGCGTGGGACGCGCCTCCGAAGTTCGAGTCCCCAAACGAGGACGCCGTGTCGCAAAGGGTTATAAAAAAAGTCATCGCACCCGATTATTTCCTATTTTTCTAAATGTAACCACTATAGCAGCGCGGTGGTTCGGGCTTTGCGCAGCAAAACCTGGGCGCAGGCGATCAAATCCCGGCCGCTACTGTCACTTAGCGATGGGGGAGGAACGGAAAAATTCTGCCTACTGACTAAGCATCTGTGTCCCATGGCTGCCTCACCGCTCACTCACGCACTCACGAAAAAAAAAACAGCGTGGCTACGCGAAAATAGAACTGATAACAGCCGAAGAATACGCTGTCTGATTACTTGTACTGATATTCTGCTCTCAAAATATAAGCAAGTAGCCCTGGCTAACAAAGAGCGCGTCACGTTGAAAGAGATAGGTAGAAAATATTTGCGCACAGTGCGAAAATAGACAGGCCATAGATTTAAGGAGGGATGCGTCTTCAACGTAGCGCTGCTGTCGATCGCTGGTGACGTAGCGGAAGTGTCGCGAAGAGGCTCTTGGCCACGCGCTGGCGTGGTCCGCAAACTTTTGTGATTGACTGTACGCGCGACCCCTAGGACCGAAAAGCACCTAGATGCGTAGTTCCCGTTGGTGCCGCGCGTTTGCGCTGCAGTTCGACCGGATGGACGGGCGCGCGATTGTAAATGCGCGTCCGGGATCCTGAAAGAAAGCTTACCTGCTATTTGGAACTGCCTTTCCCCAGTAGTACTCAGCCAACCAAAGATGAATGGGAGGTCATTAGAAAGGACTTAGATTCCAAGTGGAACTTTCCGAATGCTGTGGGGTGTATAGACGGCAAGCAGTTTGCTATTACTTGCCCTGATGGCAGTGGTTCAGAGTTTGACAATTATAAGAGCTTCTATCCATTGATCATGTTGGCTCTTGCAGACGCACACTATCGCTTCATATTGGTTGATCTTATCAGGACTTGTTTGTTGCTGGGCTCGTTAATTTGTTCATCTTATTCCGTAGTGTTTAGACGCAACCAAGGACGGAAAAAAATCAGGACAGGAAATCGCCATGAAACGTGACATCTGTGTCAGCGATACGTCTGTGGCTTTACGCAGCACTGAACGCCAGTTTCTGCACTATATGAGTTACGTGCGCAAATGTACGTGCGCACAAGGCCATCTTCTCCTATAAATTTGACCCTTGTCTGCTTTCAATAAATTAGTTGCAAGTGACGCTCTTTCCTGTCCTGATTTTTTTCCGTCCTTGGTTGCATCTAAACACTACGGAATATTGGTTGACATTGGTGCCCAGGGCCAACTGTCTGATGGCTCTTTCTTTAGAAAAAGTGATATCAGAAATAATTTTGAAAATAACACGCTTGACTTGCCTTCGGGTCATAATGGTCTGCCGCTCTGCATCGTTGGAGACGCAGCATTTCCACTAAGGCCCTACTTAATGCGCCTCTACCCCGGCAGACAGTTGAATGAAACGAGAAAAGTGTTTAATTATAGGTTGTCACTTGCACTCCGCTGCGTCGAAAACGCGTTTGAAATTTTAGTGTCTCGATGGCACTGCTTCCTCGGAACTGTCAGCGGTGACGTAGAGTTGCTCACAGACATGGTTAAGGCGGTGGTTTGCCTGCACAACTTTCTGCTGTCTGACAATGCCTACTGCCAAAATGACTATGGTGACAGGGTTGCTGGTGACAGAATCCAAGAAGACGGCTGGAGGCAGACCATAGCGCATGTAAACCATTAGAGTGCTGGCAATGACAGCTGCTCTGCTGCAGACGCCACGCAAACCCGGGACACCTTGGCAGATTACTTCATGTCGCCAACAGGTTCCTTACCATGGCAACTGATAGTGGTCATGCGGTGCTAATGCATAGTATGAACTTGTTAACTCTCCGTCTGCAAGCTTATTTCTTTTCCCTTCAATGTAGGCAAAAATCGCAAGTCAGGTCAAATATGAACATTTATTAACAATCTGGTGATCGCTGTATTTACGAAATTCAGCTGTATTGCACTAGCGACATATCACATATACAGCCTTCGTCGGAAGTTCAGACCCCAGGGGTTTCCTTCTGCGGCACACTGTGTGACTCATGGTGTATCCCCAGCATTCCAAATCTCGTGGAGATAAGATATTTAGTCCTGCCAGTTCCACTGTGTAGGTCTTCCACGAGTGCTTCAGCAGCCCCACCACACTGCTTACAAACAAACCCTTCAGGCTCTAAACTTTTGACAAAGGGTGGGCGTTCTTGCAACACTTGTGTTCCTTCATGATAGGTCATTGCACATCTGCTTTCTGTAGAAGCATACCACGAGAAGGTGTGTATTCGCTTTGTACACCATAATAAACGGATTGACACAAAATTTTTTCTCAGTACATTTCAGCTTAATAATTTTGTGTAAGAAATCAGTGAACACGTATCCCCACATGAAATTAGCCTCCAGTTAGTAAATAATTTACAGTTTAATTTCATCTATACAGTTTCAGTTTCAGGTTGCTAAACGATGGTTGTGATGTCCCAAGTGAGTATGTGATCACGGGATACGTACCAAAATCAAAAAGCCGGCACATCCCACGCCCTGTGGGAATTGATGTTATGCGAAGCAGTGTGCGGGCAGCCTACCAAGTTAATGAAATGACCATGAGAGCACCAAGACGTAGGTGGCTCTTTCATGATCTACATGACACGCATCTCATGACATTCATGTCATGAGTCCCTTTAGCTACACCTAAGAGACCTTAAGGCGAAAGCTTTAGTTATGCTTATGACTATGACTTCGACCATCAACCTTTAGCTTTTTCCTTCACTTAGTACTACATCAGAACCCATTTTAGTGGTTCTTGATTGTTGATCTTTTGTCGCTGAGTCCTTGTCATTTTTGCTGAGTCATGCTCATGACTATGACTTCTACCACCATCCTTCAGTGTTTCCTTAACTTACTACCCACGTCAGAACCCATTTCGATGGTTTTTGAGTGTTAATCTTTTGTCACTGAGTCATTGTCATTTTTGGTGAGTCATGCTCATGACTATGACTTCTACCACCATCCTTTAGTATTTCCTTCACTTAGTACCCATGTCAGAACCGATTTTAGTGGTTTCAGAGTGTTAATCTTTTGTTGCTGAGTCATTGTCATTTCTGCAGAGTCATGCTCATGACCATGACTTCTACCACCATCCTTTAGTGTTTCCTTTTCTTAGTACCCACGTAAGAACCCATTTCAGTGGTTTCTGAGAGTTAATCTTTTTCGCTTGGTCATTGTCATGACCTACATGACACGCATGTTTATGTCATGACCTATTATGTTCGTCATACCCTCCTGTCGTACTATGTCAATTTTGGTACCTACCAAGTTAACGAAACGGCCATGAGCGCACCAAGACGTAAGCGGCGGTTTCATGACCTACATGACACGCATGTCATGACATATCATATATTTTCGATATGTGCTCTTTTCATAGTATGCCAATTTTGGTAGATACCAAGTTGACGAAACGACCATGAGAGCACAAAGACGTAGGCGGCTATATAGATAGATAATGTCAAAGTAGCAAATGTTCGCCAAGAAATGCTCCGCATTTCATATATTGGCTGCTTTGTAGTTTTAATTCATACCAACGCTTGCATTAAACTTTTCTAGAAGTCGAAATGACAGCGACTGGGCAAACAGCTATTGCACTTTTTTGTGCGCCTCACATGATGTCATACTCGCTTGTGACTTCAGAAACATCGTTCGGCAATCTGGCACCGAAACCGCATGGGAGAAGAAATTCAATTGTAAATTAGTTACTGACCACAGCCGATTATGAGATGGCCCATGCCCTACGCATAATTATAAAGCAGGAATATATAAAGAAAAATTTTGTCTCTACCCCTTTAAAGACTTGCTTTCAAGTTCAATGTTTCATTTGAACACATGAAGGTGATGAGGACTATATCGCACAGGATGTTTGATATGTGAATGAATGTGTGCTCCCTGAATAAATACATGCTGGGAACTTCAGCATTGCAATCTTTTTTCCCGTTTTTTTTCCTCCTTGAGCCAAATGCCATTCACAATACATCATGCGAATACAAATTATCATGCGAATACGAAAATTACGAGGACATCAATAACCAATTTTGACCGACCTTGGTCATTGAAAGCCCGGCCCGCGCGGCGTTTGCCAAAAACACACTCGGATATTGGTAGTCACGATTTCTGCGATCATATTTTTGTTCTTGCCTGGATCGTCTGTCTTTCTGTGCGTAAAGTTTACTATCTGTGACTGCGCAGCAAGTTTATTTGTCTTGTTTGACGCATTACATTGTCACGGAGCGGCATATTTTCTCGAGTTTTCGAGTGGTTTTCACGCCAATTAACGGCCGCCAAAAACGTGGGGTCCTCACTGTGCGGCGTATAATTTCGAGAAGACGACACGCCGAATTACGGGCGTCAAAACGTCATGGCCTCACGGGGTGGCATCTCGATTCGAGACGCGACACGCCGATTAACGCACCCCGAGGGCGACCGTGTGGTACAGTGACAGGGTTCGACCTTGGAGAGAGGGTAAGCTACCGGCCCGCGTCCATGGTGAAAGGGGGGCGGCCAAGACTTTGGGAGGAGTCATGAATTAATTAGGTGAACTCTGCATACCGGCAGTTCCCCTACATAGGGAACTAGGGAAATTAGAGGCTATTTAAGCGCAGGTTTTGGGCCCTGGTATTTAGTCTCGAAGCTGAACCTGCGTTCTGCTGAGAAGCCGCCGGGGGCGTGGGGGGGGGGGGGGGGGGGGGCTAGTGCCGTCCAGCATCGCCTGGGCCGCCTGGCCACGTCGGAACTCCGAGGAACTAGTTGTCGTACGAGACGACAAACCAACGTCTGCAACGAAGCTCACGGTAGTTCGCCTCATGTTAGCTCAACCTGCTTGAGAGAAGACGTCAAATCTAGACTCCCGGGAAACCCAGCCCAGCATTTCGCATCCACCTCAACAAGATCGGCCCGCCAGCATTCTTCGGGAAAGCTCTGCGCGTCGACCTCATGGTTTATGGACTTGCTGCTGCTGCCCGGCCACGCGTATGACTTTGTTTGTTTTCTTTTGAACTTTGTTTTAGTGAAATACTGTTAAGTGTATTCTTGTGTATTTGATCCTCGCTTTGTTACATCTTTATATCTACTGTTAATTGCTCGTCTTCATCATTGTGTTGAATTAAGTTCATGTGTGTTAGTCTGTCTTGTGTTTTTTATTATTTTATTTTATTCATTTGTGCATATTTATCAGCCGGTAAATATCTTGTTTTTTGTTTACTGCTGACCCTGACTCTTTTCACTGTGTTCGCTTGAGTACGGAACGACCAACCAGCTTGTATACCCCGTCGATCGACTTCGCGCCGACGGCGAATCGGTGACAGATGTGACGTACATACAGTGACGGTTGCTTAAATACGTATATTTATTGGCGACTTATACGTACATTTAAATGTCTTGTTGCGAGGGTTTGTGTATACAAGCAGGGAATTTTCTTTCCAGCGACTCTTTTTTGCCCTTTATCAAGTTGTATCTTCGCATTTGTAAATTCCATTCTATCTTCGCATTTCTAATGTATATTTCGCAGAAATCCTGCTTTTAATTGTACTCACTGTTGCGACTGTAATCTCGGTGTAATTACAATACACGACCGGTGACAGCTGCTCCTACGCAATCTATTGCAACGAAGGACAGCGTCATTGAGGTTTTTTCCTGGCAGTTGCATATGTACAAAAATGTAAACAACGTTCTTGAATGACAAAGATTCATCAAAATATTTGTCCTCAACTTATTGATTTCATGGCTTTTACGTTTTTGTTATCAGCTGCATGCACTGCTTTGCTGATTTCGAACTGATATAGTTCTAAAGTTCGTGTGATATTTTCTTTACTTATTAAATAGACAAAAAAACTCAGCAGCATTGATATCAGTTATTTCTGCAACAATTTTTGGGCCTACGAATATATTCTTTTATGAAAAAATACGTATTTTACTTGACAGTGCATAGCGTTCAATAATTTGTTTGCAGCATCTAATATACAATGGCATTGGCAACGCAGTCATTATTAATGTATTTGATCCCTCGACAAATTCTACAAGGAGGAGGCTGCGCAGCCACCTGAGCCCCTCCCCCCGAACAAAATTTCTGGCTACGCCACTGCATGCAAGGTATCACAAAAGCAAATCGGCCTTGCAGAGATCTGCAAGATCGATTTGATAGGGCTAGTTGGTTCTATGTGGTGAAGGGCCACAAATTCATCTGCACTTTTTGTTCTCTTTCGCAGCCTGGAGGGTATTGGTACAGGAACATCGAAAAGAACAACACAAAAGGACTGAGACATGGAAAGACACACATGGGCCCATGTGTCTCAATGTTTCAGTCCTTTTCTCTTGTCCCTTGTGATGCTCCTTCACTAATACCTTCCAGGATATGAAAAGAAACGAACAGTGCAAATGACTTCGTTGCAGCACAAAAAGGCATGTTTTAAAACTAAAACTCATCAAATTCGGCGATGAGCGCCATTATTCTTGCCTTGCACCTAGAAGCAACACCCCTTGCCATTCAGTCAAGGCTCATCGCTATAGACTGCGCAAATGCCTCATTTTCAGTCATCTGCTTGCCAAGTTGGGAGAGGAGTTGCTGCTCGAAGTATAGTCGCAACTTTGCGACTTTTTTGGGTCGTTTTGAGGGTGGCTCGCCCACCGTGCGATCTCCCTGGCAAGCAGGTTCCCAAGGATTTGCTGCTGGGGCTTCCAGGCTAATGTCGTTGCTGTCGGTGGGTGGTGGCCTTGTCGTTCCATCTTGCAATGTATTAAAAATTGCCTCTGGAGTGGAGGCACTATCTTCCTCTCCTGGTAGGCCTGCTGAGCCCACGTTGCTGGTTGTTCTAAAGAAAACTGTCGATTGAATTGAGTTAATTTGCGTCTTGTCTTCTTTCTCACTTTTTTTTATTGTACTGGAAAAAGAAAGTGCCAGTGTCTTTTTTGTCAAGTGGAACAGTGCTACACAAAGGGACGAAGACGAAAGCAAGACAAGCATACAGGTGCTGAATTTCAACTGATGTTTCAAATTCAACTGACAGCATGCATGCATTTGGTTTGTCTTCATCCCTGTGAGTAGAGCTGTTCGAATCCACAAAATGATGAACCAACTAGCCGAACCGTCCACATGATCACCCTTGTCACAAAGCGAAAATATTGGTGCTGCCTCCATTAAGCCTCGGTGAGTAAAGCCTCCATCCTCCAGAAGCACCGGCTACCTCACCACAAGATCTAAAAACCCACCCACAAAATCACACGCAACAGCACAATTGTCTAAGCATCAAAAGCTGCAGAATTCACGCATCAGATGTCTGAAAGTCCCACAAGTTTGTTCTATGAGATTGTTGGTATAGCTTTAGCATTACGTACTAGATAAAACGTTTTTAAGTTTAATCCGATTATACAATTGATGTGGTCTCCCTAATAACAGCTGTATAAAATCTATGAAATTTCCAAAAAAAAAAAAGGCGAGCAATGTCGACTGCTTTCTCCTAGTGCTAATTGTAATAAAGCGCAGCAATTGCAAGGAGCCAAACAAATTGTAGGCGAAGGCCTCATGCGCTGTTACGAAATCGCCACTGCGTCTGAATATAATAAGCAGCGCCAGATTATTTGCGGCGCGCGCGAAGAGCACAGGACCCGTGAAATGCTTCTCGGCAGCAAGCTTCGTGCCTCGACGCGCGCATGCACACACACACGCACGCAACACTCACGCGCACGCGCAAACACGCACACGCAACACACACACGCACAAACACAAGCGCATGCAACACAGACACGCGCACGCATACACACGCAACACACACACGCGCACGTAACACACACGCACGCACGCATACTGGCACGCGCTGGTAATACCAGCGCGTGCCAGTATTACCAGGGTTGCCACTGGTGGCTACTTTTCGCCAAATTGGCGAACTTGAGGGGCCCGTGGCGACCAAAAATTATGAATGGCAACGTGGCGAATTTTTGCAATTTTCGGCTAAGGTCTCGATTGAGTTGTGGGTTCTAAGCTCAGTGTTTTCCAAACAAATGGGCGACAACATTTTCTCTAGTTTTCATGGTTTCAGACTCACCAGTAAACGCTTCTGGTGTATGTCTCTTCCCAGAATGCGCCACTGGAGCCATTAGCTAGGATCCTGACACTTCCGGTCTCAAATGCCGAAGCGGAGAGTCTTTTTCTCATGTAATCTAAACGGAACTTCGTGATAAGATGAAGATGGACCTTTTGGAGTCCATCTTAAGGATCAAGTTTGGCCTTCGTCTGAAGCAAAGGACATCGTCAAACTACGGGTTTCGGAGGAAGTGCTTTGCAAAATGACTGCAAACTATTCTGGGGCTTAGTTCCTCCCATGAAACTGAGAAAGCGCTTCGCGGTCACGGGCGGATATTTACGGCCGAGAGGCTGATACACGCTGTGGTGGTGTGCAATAAAAGTAATTGCTTAAGACATTCTCAATTCATTACGTTGCATGTGTGCAATAAAACAATTGCTTAAGACAATTTGCATTGTTAACCTGTTCATTTATTATATGCCTCAGACGCATCAGATAGACGCGTGGAGATATTTGTGACATTAATAATTGGGCAGTGGAGATTTCATGGAGATTTTAGCACGATGGAGCCGATGGTGATGGGGCTTCTCCCTTTGAAACTGGCGGACACGTCCATCCAGGCGAGAACGCCGCGATGAACGGAGCGAGCGGACGCATCTCACCTCGGCTCCGTGTTTTTTGAACTGCGAAGGCGGAATTTTGACCCGGCATGGCCTGATTCCACTCCAAAACGGTCAGTGAAGGTGTTCGACACCTGTTCGCACCATTTTTGGCAACTTCCTGTGGGTTTTCACGCCCCCGAAGAGACTTCTGTTCCCGAGCCGGGCGCGGCCACGCTAGGGCTACAGCAGAGCTAGCGTTCCGGAGCAACGCCGAGGTGGCCGCCGGCGTTTCCAAGACCTCTCCAGCCTCCAAGGAACCGTCTAGCAGGATGGTATACTGTATCGAAGGCGAAGATATTTCACCGGAAGACTTCGCAAACGATCCCCGATGGAATAGAGCCATTATTGCCCGGAAAATGGCCTACCCAACTCTCCGCTTGGCGCTGACGGCGACCAGCTCCGACACGCTCACTCAACAACCAGCCGACCTGGCCACGCCGGCTCAGCACAAACAAGGCAAGCCATCTTCTCCTAAGCTTCGACGGCATGCTCCTCTACCTCAACTGCCCGCCACGGACCTCAAGATCATTTTTCGTCCGGGCGGTAGCCTCGATCTCCGACAATGCAACGGCGGAATGCTACTACCAATCGTATGTAACATAGTTCATGTCAACTACAACGAGGCGCGGCTGCACGATCGCCTCAGGATCAACCCGTATAACAATTCCTTCACAATCAGCACGCCAGCGGAGGATCGGGCACAACGCTACGTGCAAACGCAAGTCCTCAAAATCCACGACAAGCAATTCTCGGTCCGTGCTTACATCGCCGCGCCGGACGACGCCATCCGAGGCATCATCTACAATGCGATATACCATCAGTCGCAAGAAGAAATCTTTGAAGACCTCTCGGCTCTCAACCAAAGCAAGTCTTTCACCATTGCTGACGCTCGGCCACTCGGTCGAACCAAGTCTATCCTGGTTACCTTCGTCCAGACCAAGACCATTCCGAAACAGTTGAACTTTTACGGGGCTGTGTACGCCTGCCACCCCTTCAAAGCAAAGGTGGAGGCATGCTACAACTGTTGGAAACCCGGCCACCGGGCGGACGTCTGCCCGCAGCCAGTCACCAACCGCTGCCATCGGTGCGGGGAGCCCCACCCGCCCACGGATCCTCCCACCTGTGAGTCCAAGTGCATACTGTGTAACGGACTCCACTTCACCAGTTCAAAGGAATGCAAAGTGCGCTTCGAACGAGCTGGAAACCCACGCTCTAACCCCCCGGCCACTGGCAAGACGGCCGCCCAGCAGGACAGCACACCACCTCCGAACTCCAGTCGGCGGTCATCCCGCAGCCCGTTCCGATCAAGTTCCAGGGAGCGCGCCGGCTCCAGGACCGGTTCCAGATCCACTTCAAGAAAGGGCCGCCACAGGAGTCGGTCCTCCTCCTTTCCACCCCTCCCTGGTCCAGAGAACCCAGCCCACCGAACAACAGGTGAGCTGGAAGCCGCGATCACCCTCGCTCGCTCGGGAAAACGCAGCGCTCAGAGCACAACTCCATCAACAAAGCCTCGAGATCGCGGAGCTCAAACAACAGCTTCAAATCATTCTCAAAAAACTTCCCCCACAACAGCATGACTCCTCTGCATGCCCCATCCAAAACGCTAGCACACCTAAACAGACCCCCCTATCCTCTCCTTCCACCAACTCCTCGCGCACGGAGTCACCTGCTCACAACTCCCCCACGAAGCGTAAGGCACAAGCAGACGCTGACAATCCCACCCCTATGGACACCGAGCCGCTGATTGCCTTAACTGCAGCCATAGAAACCATGCAGGCTAGTCTCGCTTCACTGCAAAAGGACAACGTAGTCTGGATGACCAACATCGTCAACCGGTTGACAGCGCTCGAGCAGCGCCAGGGTGCGCAAGAGGCCACCACGGCTCAAATGCAGACCCAAGTTAATGGGCTTCTACCCCCAAAAAATACAGGATCGGCACCAGCCGAACACCCCTCCCCAGCCCAACATGGCTGCACACCGTAACGAGATACATGTGTGGCAGTGGAATTGTAGGAGTTTCCGTGCGAAACGAAACAACTTACAACTCCACCTACAAACCCTTGTGAATCCCAACACTCCCACCATCATCGCCTTACAAGAAACACAAATTAAGACGAAACTCTGTAACTACACCACGCATGAACCGGAAGGAAAGACGCCGCCACGGGTTGCCATACTCGTCCATCGTAACCTAACGGCTACGGACCACCCCCTCGAAGTGAACGATATAGACAGCCATCTTGTCGAGCTTCTCCCGAGTACTCGCAAAGGCGGCTGCCTATTCGTTCTCAATATATACAGCCCGCCCAAAGGCCCCGCAGCCCCTCTCCTAACAGCTCTTCGAAAGGCCATTTCCATCAGCAGCAGACACCCCCTTATAGTGGTCGGTGACTTCAACGCCAACCACATGAGTTGGGGCTATAAGAAGAACTGCAGAAAGGGCACCGCGCTTTGGACATTCATTCAGAATGAGGGCCTATCCCTCATCAATGATCTAGACCACCCAACTAGAATAGGCAACAGTGCCCAACTTAACACCAGTCCAGACCTCACTTTCACTAAGAACATAGCACACAGTCGCTGGACCAACACATACAACTCCTTCGGGAGCGACCACTACGTCATAAATACAGAAATTCAGCTCAGCACACTGGCTCGATCTACTCAGCGCCCGATAGAAATTGTAAACTGGGATAAATTCCGCCAGATTCGAACTTCAGCTCCCGACACCATTGACGACCTTGACACATGGACTCAAAGCCTCTCCCAGGACGTGGCATTAGCTACCTCCAGAATCCCAGACACCACTGACACCGACATCGCAGACAGCCGCCTCCTTCACATGTGGGAGGCCCACGCCAGCCTTCAAAAACGATGGTTAGCCAACAAACATAATAGAACACTCAGACTACGCATCGCAACATTGGCTAAAGAGATTGAAGCCCATGCGGGGCAGCTGGCCCGCCAGCAATGGGGCCAGCTATGCGACCGCATGAACGACAATCTCGGCCTAAAGGACACGTGGACATTTCTCCGCTGTCTACTGGACCCAGGTCACACCAAGACCAACCAGCGGAAAAATGTCAGCCGAATTCTGCAGAAACTCCCCCTACAAGATGAGGCCCTTGTCGAAGCCCTCAAAGAACAATACCTCACTACCACTTCTCGCACACCACTCCCTGAATACCGCGGCAACCCGAACCCCAAATTGGACGTACACATCTCGCCATGGGAAATACGGGCAGCCATGCACAAGCTCAGAACAACATCGGCTCCAGGAGCAGACAAAATCACTAACAAGATGCTCCGGAACCTGGATGAGCACTCCATACAGGCCATCACAGACCTCTTCAACGAGTGCTGGCAAAATGGAGCGCTCCCAGTGCAATGGACGCATGCTAAAATCACATTCATCCCTAAACCAGGGAAACCTTTGGATCTCAAAAATCTCCGACCAATCTCTTTAACCTCCTGCTTAGGGAAACTTTTCGAACATGTAGTCCTGGGCCGCTTGCAGGAACACATGCACGAACAAGACCTATTCCCCCACACTATGATTGGATTCCGCAACCAGCTGTGCACCCAAGACGTAATGTTACAGCTTTCGGAAGAGGTACTACACCCCAGCAACGCTAAGCGCACCAGGGCCATATTGGCTCTAGATCTCACCAAGGCTTTCGACAACGTTCACCATTCGGCCATTATGAACGCTCTCTCAAATCTTAACGTAGGGGAACGCACGCACTTCTATGTAGCGGCCTTCCTCCGCAACCGAACGGCAGAAATTACATTTGGTTCACTCACCTCACCAACCTTCCAACTAGGCAGCAGAGGTACACCTCAGGGCTCAGTCCTCTCTCCATTGCTTTTCAACATTACACTCATACCCATGGCAAAAGCCCTCACAATTATCCCCCACCTCTCCCATTCATTTTATGCCGATGACATTACACTTTGGACATCCACTGGTAATGTGGGCGAAATGGAGGAAACCCTCCAGGCGGGGGCGGACATCGTCGCGGCGCACGCCACGGCGGTGGGCCTCGCCTGCTCACCGACTAAATCAGAACTACTGCTCTTACACCCTCCAAGGTGTCGCACAGGCACGGGTCCTCCGCCCAATATTCGAATAAACATCGACGATCAACAAGTTCCCGAGGTTGATAAAGTGCGTATACTGGGCATCATTATTCAGAATAATGGCAAGAATACTGCCACCATTACTAAGCTCACCAACACAGTCCACCAGACCATGAGACTGATCCGACGAATTGCGAACCGCCACCGAGGGATGCGGGAACACGACCTCCGACGCCTTATACACGCCTTCGTAATCAGTAGAGTGGTATACTCCCTACCATACCTGTTTCTTTCCAAGGCGGAGGAAGAAAAAATAAATGCACCTATCAGGCAAGCCTATAAAACGGCCCTCAATCTCCCCAGGTATACGTCGAATGCCCGTCTCCTCCTTATGGGGGTTCACAATACCCTAGATGAGCTTATCGAAGCCCATCGTACAGCACAACTTGAACGCCTATCATCCACCACTACGGGGCGGCACATTCTCTCCGCCCTAGGCCTCAACCCTACACGCACTCAGACCCACGCACTCAACCCCGGAAGCAATTCAGTCCCACTTAACAATTCATCCACTCCCCAAGAACGTCCACCCAGTCCACCACCCAGCTCGGCGAGAAGCCAGAGCCACGGCGCTACACAAACACTATCACGCGAATAACAGCGCAGTCTATGTGGACGCCGCAGAATATGCCACTCACCAAGCCTATGCCCTGAGCGTGGTTTCCAACACACTCCACCCAATAGTTTCTGGTTCGACCAAAGCTCCATCCTCCCTAGAGGCGGAGGAAGCCGCAATCGCCTTGGCAATCTCCTCAACCACTGCCACACTAATATTTAGTGATTCAAAAACAGCAATCCGGAATTTTGCACGAGGCCGTATTCACACACCTGCTTTCAAAATTCTCAATTCTATTCAACCCCCGACCAGATTAATTCAACTCCTATGGGTACCTGCTCATGCGGGCAACCCTGGGAATGAAGCAGCCCACAACATAGCTCGAGCGCACGTCAACCGAGCAGGGCCAGCTACAGACCCAGGCAGTGCACGCGAACGCATGGTTGCCTACAACGAAATTTCTCTCCACTATAGGGAGCAACGGCTGCAGTATCCACCCCCCCACAAATCCCTCTCTAAAGTCGAGCAGGTGACCTGGCGCCAGCTCCAATCCCGTACCTTTCTATCCCCAGCTCACCTTGCCCTTATCCACCCCGGCCTTTTCTCCCCTGAATGCACCCTCTGCGGTGCACCCAGAGCAGACTTTCACCATATCCTCTACATTTGCTCTGAGCTCCAGCCACCTTCCGAATGGCAACTCACCGATATAGAGCGATGGGAGGTCGCGGTGTCCAGCTCGGACCCGGCCGCACACAAGCAGCTGGTGGGCTGGGCTCTAAGAGTCGCTGAGAGCCATAAGCTCCCGGCCACCCTACGCGATATCGAGCCAACCCATCAATAGGCTATAAACATAAGGCTCAAGAATTAATAAATGTTTTAACCACCACCACCACCACGTCCTTCCATGTTCTTAGAGTTACTGGAGCCGTATACAGTAACTCTAAGCCATAAATTTAGAAACTCTATGCTCGAAGCCATATACATGTCGTGGCATTACGGCGTCATCTAACGGTTAGTCGGCGAACCAGGCCTACCGAGCACTCCCATTGTGAAGCGGGCGATGCAACTGGCATTGAAAAACGTCAATATAATTTCAGGGTTTTGGGTGGTACTGTATTCTACGGGGTTATACAAAATTGGAAGCATTTATTACTAGGTATGGAGCTCCAGCGTTGCCCAGGGGGCACTGCGAAAATGGTGCTAAATCCAGCTGAGCTCAGCTGGTGCAAATCCAGCTGAACGCAGAAATCCAGCTGAGCGCCACCATTCTGCAAAGCAATGATGAACGCATCGAGGCGAGCACCGCGAACGGAGCTGGCTCCGATGCGAGTGCAGAGACAGCCGAACCCGCCACGCCGGGAAGCAGTGGCGGAAACGTCAGTGATAATCACGAAGGGGATACCACTGACGCGGCCGGGGAAGAAAACAAAGCCAAGGGCAAGGATAAGAAAGGAGGGGAGGGCATTGTGACTTCGGGGGCAGCTTTCGGCGGTGAGGGGGAAGGAAAGCGTCGAGTTGTCTTTGTTGGGGATTCCAACATGCGTAAAGTAGAACCGGCGATAGCAGAGAGGGTATGGGCAGACGAACGAGTCCAGGTTAGCACGCTTCCCGGAAAGCCGATTAGAGAGGTGATAGCGAAGGCCAAGGAACGCATGTGGGACACAATGGAGGAGAGACACCTAGTGGTGATAATGGGCGGAGTGATTGACGTACTGAACGGACGAGGAGCAGGAATCACAAAGCAAATAGCCAAAGGGGTCACCGACCTGCGGAATGTTTCAAAAGAAGTACAAATCGCGGTGTGCACGGTGCCAGAGGTTGAAAGGCAGGGATATAAAATTGAAAGGGCAGTTCTTGCAGTAAACAGGGAAATTTGGACTCTAGCTAAAGCAATGAATTTTACGGTCATTGACATCAACCGAGAAGTGCACCGAGCAGGCCGCGAAGACGCTTTTGTGCGTGACGGGATACATTTTAGTGAAAGTGTAGCAACACCGGTCGGAAGTCGATTCGCGGCACGAGCTGTAGCTTTTTTAGGCGGGCCCCAGGCAATCAGGAAGCAGGATTGAGTATTGAACATAGCGAAACACCAGTAAAGGGCAGAATTAGGCGACCAGGAGTCAGGAAAAGACGCAGAAAGGATAAGAATAGAGAAGGTAAAATTTGCTACATTAACATGCAGGGTGGTCGTAAGCAGGAAAAATGGCTGGAAATTCAAACGCAACTGAATGGTGAAGCGATTAGCGTGTACGCCTTGACCGAAACGCATCTACGAGATTTGGAGCAGCCGCCTGTTATTGACAACTTTGTATGGGAAGGGTGCAACAGAATGACCGGGTCAAGGAAAGGCGGAGGCGTAGGCGTACTAATTAGGCGAGGTCTGAAGTGGCGAAGGGTAAAGGAGACATGTAAAGAGCATTTATGGATTAGTGGTACATGGCAAGGTAAAAAGACGTGGCTGGGAGTAGCTTACCTATGGACAGGTAGTGATAGCAGGGAAAAAAATAAGGAATTGGTCGATTGCATTAGAAGCGATATTAATGAGTTCAGTAACTCGGGCCAGGTGATATTAGTGGGAGATATGAACGCGCACATGGACGATTTAGACGGATATACTGATTACAACGGCTCTCTAGTGCTGGATTGGTGTGATGAAGAGAACCTTATAGTAGTTAACAGGGAAAATAAGTGTCATGGACAGGTAACGTGGCAATGCGGAAACAGGCAGTCATGTATCGACTACGCCTTAGTCTCAGAAATGGTCTACGAACAACTGGAACAAATGATAATAGACGAAAATGGAAAAAATAGCCTGGGAAGCGATCATAGACGTTTAGCATTAAAGTTTGGGAGAGATACCAGCGCAGAACATGAACCAATAGCCTCAGAGTTTCTAAAAATGAATGACGAGCAAATAACAGAGATCGCAAACAACATAGAGAAGAAAATTGAGGCTTTTCCTACAGCAGTCTGGGAATATAAGGAACTGGTGGAGGTTATGCAGCATGAAATAAGGCGGACACGGCAATACAATTGTTGGATTGGAAAGAGGAAACCACGTAAGTGGTGGAACAAGGAAATTAAACAAGCTATAGAAGAGCGTAAAGAGGCATCTAGGGTTCATCGAGAAGCCAAAAAGTTGGGATTACAAGAAGAAGAGGTGCTCCTTAGATGGAATACATACAGAGAAAAGAAAAGGGTTGCGAGTGAGCTCGTGCAAGAGAAAATTAAATGCGCAAGTGAACGTTGGGTGCATAACATTCACAAAAGAGACAAAGGCGCCCCAAAAAGATTCTGGAACCATATAAAAGCACTCGGAGCTCCAACTAGAAACTCGCAAACGGCTATAAGGGATGAAGACGGTAACATCTATGAAGGCGATGATGCGCTGCGGTACATCACAGACGTTATCAGGCATAACTTCGGTACGAGAAAAAGTGTAGTTCAGACAACAGATCCAGCAACAACAGAGAGGCTTGAGAGATCAAAATTCAGCATAGAAAGCTTCTATTGGAAAAAGGCAGCAGAAAATGTCCCTAACAACACGGCAGCAGGACCCGATGAAATCCCAATACAGCTAATCAAAAACCTCGGTCCAAAAAGCAAGGCACTGCTGACTAATGCCATAGAGCAAGTGATTAGAACAAAGAATATTCCCGTTGGATGGCGTGAAAGCACGATGAATCTCATCTACAAAGGCAAATGAGATAAGGATAAGACGAGCTCGTACAGGCCAGTTACAGTAACGTCGGTGATATATAGAATGGCAATGCAAGCCATAAAATTAGAACTGTCGAAGTGGGTGGAGGAAAACGGTGTATTGGGGGAACTACAGAATGGGTTCAGGCCAGGCAGACGCTTAGAAGACAATATGTTTGTACTAACTCAGTGCATAGAGATTTCAGTAGCTCAGAAAAGACCTTTATGGGTAGCATTTCTAGATATTAAAGGAGCTTATGACAACGTAGACAGGGAATTGTTGTGGGATATTCTTCAATACGAAGGCATAGATGACGATTTCGTGGAGCTGCTGAGGGAGATATATCGAGACAACCAAGTACAAGTGGCATGGGAAGGTCGAAAAGGAAATGAAATGGTGGGAATTCACCAAGGATTGAAGCAAGGATGCCCTCTGTCACCATTGTTGTTCACGCTTTACGTCAAGGGCATAGAAAGACGACTGGAAAACAGCGAATTAGGTTTTGATTTATCCTACATGCGTAATGGACAAATGGTGCAACAGAAGGTCCCTGGATTGATGTACGCAGACGACATTGTGCTACTAGCGGACAATAAAAAAGATTTACAGATACTTGCGAATATCTGTGGGAACGCAGCGACAAATCTAGGCCTTAAGTTTAGCACAGAGAAATCAGGGATTATGATCTTTAATGAACACACGAGTAACTTCGTGGTGTCAATTCAACAGCAAGTAATACCCATAGTGAAGCAATATAAGTACCTCGGCGTACACATAAACGAAGGAAAGAATTACTCAAGCAACCACCAAGATAATCTGAAAATAAAGGGGAAGCGGAATGCAGCATTAATGAAACACAGAGCACTGTGGGGCCACAAATGAGGTGGTGCGTGGAATCTGGAAAGGAGTAATGGTGCCAGCGCTAACATTCGCAAATGCCATTATATGCTTAAAATCGGATATATTGGCGGGTTTAGAAGTTAACCAAAGATCAGTAGGCCGGTTGGCTTTGGGAGCCCACGGTAATACGACAAATGAGGCAGTGCATGGAGACATGGGTTGGGCCTCTTTTGAAGTCAGAGAAGCACAAAGCAAAATTAGTTTTGAAGAAAGGCTCAGGAACATGGATGAAAATAAATGGGCGGCTAAAGTGCACAAGTATCTCTACATGAAAAGCGTGGACACAGAATGGAGGAAGAGGTCAAGGAAGTTGGCAACCAAGTACAGGATAATCGAAACTGTAAATAGACAACCAGGGGTCATCAGAAAGAAAGTGAGAGAAATAGAGACCGTGAATTGGATGCAAAGAATGGAAACGAAAAGGACAATGGAGATTTACAAGAATGAGAAGAAAGAAATTAGAAGGGAAAATCTGTACGATGACACAAAGGGCAGTGCCTTGCTATTTGAGGCTCGAGCCGGTTGCCTAAGGACGAAAACATATCGGAACAAATATTCGGAACTAGATGAGACATGTGTATGCTGCAGTAAAGATCGAGAGACCACTCAGCACATCCTAATCGAATGCGACGGGATCCACCCAGCGAGAACCGTAGGTAACGTGCAACTCCCAGAAGCGCTTGGGTTTAAAGTGGAAGGAAACATAAACAGATCAGCCGTAGAGATCAGCAAGAGACGATTAGAGTACTGGTGGAAAAAAAGCAGGGAAAAGATGGATACGACCTGATCTCTTAAAATTATAGGCAGCGGTACAAGCTAAATTTTTGAAACAGGTATACAAAAATGCGAGATAAAGAACAGGTGTAGTATACCTGATTAAATCAAGCAGGCTAGGTGACTATTTGTCGCCACCCCGTTTCAAAGGGGATGCCAATAAATCATCATCATCATCATCATAAGAAGCGCCCTCTGTCCTAAACTGGGTAGTACCAAGCTCGGTCGTCTGCTTCGGAAAGCACGTTTACAATATGGACCCGCCACTTTCGGTTGTGTTGTACCACGGCTTGCAGCGAATATCGGGCGCCGAAGATTTTTTCAGGGGTGGCACGCTGCGTAAAGGGAAGAAATTATGCAACGCCGAATACGTGTAAGCCGTTCAAGAAATTAGCGGCGAAGTTTTAGCGCGATGTCAATCACAAGTGAAGCGAGTCACGTACGAAGTTGAACATCGGGTAAGGTTTGCACGCTGCTAGATTCAGGCGCACAAACGCGAGGAAATGCTTGTTATGAATGAATTCACAGCAGCGATAAGCAGACATCATCTGTACGGAACTGCTCGAGCGCACGATCGTACGCGCCGCGACGGCAGCGGTCTTTCGACTTGCCGCGAAACCGCGGGCCTCCTGCAATCTTTGTACTGCATGCCGCTTGACAAGTAATTATGCCTGCGCTGTAGTAGCGGCCATCTGTCCCTTTAGCAAGTGATAAATATATAAGTGATGCAATGCATATGAGCTCGCAGTAACGTACACGCGAATCGCGCTTTAACGCGAGCTCGTGCGCTACTCGCTTGATGTAGCTTTTAATGACAGCGCTCGAACATCGATGTGCTGTAATCAATACTACCTTGCTGCGCTGCCTCAACGTGCTGGCTTGAGGTCAAGGATGAGCACATTTAACTCTCTAACCTGTGCTGCTCGTAGTAGGATAGTGAATTGTCACCGAATCAAGCCCGACCATGTGTGGTCATTTGCACACACGCTGGATGAAGTGACGAGCCACTTCATCCAGCGCGACGAACTGCAGTTATCAAGCGCGCCCGAAGCTCCGCTTCGTGGGGCCTTGAAGGAAAACGGTAGAATCAGGCCTTCTTGTACATGGCAGCGTACGACGCAGAAGTACGCTGCCATGACGCTTTTTCGAGGCTGAGCTAGGTCTCTCCGGATCGGTGTCGCCAATTTCGTCTGCTTCAAGCATTACGTCCCACGGCACACGGAGAGTCCGTTTTCGTTAAACTATAGGCTGTGGCCAGCTCGCAGCGTGGTCGGCGTGGTCTGTGAGAAGTGACGAGCCTTTTCGCACTCGCAACAGGGCAGAAAGAAGTGCGAATCGACCCAAAACTCCGGCTAGAAACGTGCTTCGCCACAGCCAGGGCTCAATACTACCCAAGCTGGTACTACCCAGATGACGTTTTTCGCCGCCACCAGGCGCCGCTACTATGCCTCAAACTCCAGCGCAAGACGCCCATTCCCGTACATATCTAATGTGGCGACCTTTTTGGCGAAATTTTAAAAAATGGCTACTTTTGGCGACTCATTGCACGTCGTCTGGCAACATTGACTTCAAACTCGGTGGCAATTAACCCTGGCTGGTAACTCCACGTAGCTAGGGTGGCTAGAATTCTAGCCGCCCTAACGTAGCTGGCACATCCAACATCTACTCACTTTCAAGGACGGCCACACTTCTTGTAAAATTCCATAGTAGTGGCGAACTATCACGTTTGCCTCGGCACGTATCCGCTGCCACTCCTCGTCGCGAGCTCGATTACGTTGAGCTCGCGGGTGAACCGGTCCCTTAACCGCTTCCACAGCTTGTGGCATTCTTCCACTACAAACCGCAACGGGGGACACAAAAAAAAGCAAACATGACGGTGCATGCCGCAAGAGAACTCGCTTTGGGCGCGAAACGTGCAAAGGCGAACACAAGCAGTCGTAAACAGCTCACCTGTGGCGAGACCGCTGCTCTGCCTGATCTCCTCCCAAGCGTTTGCCTTGCGCTGCTGGTCGCGGAAATCTAGACGTTTTGTGTCATACACACAAGAGTGTTGTTTAATGGCTTCTGGCAGCCGCTCAACAATGTTGTCGGGGTCAGACATCACGTTTGTACCGCTCGCGCTAATCGCGGCGGCCGCATTTCGATGGGGGCGAATTGCGAAAACACCCGTGTACTTAGATTTAGGTGCACGTTAAAGAACCCCAGGTGGTCCAAATTTCCGGAGTCCCCCACTACGGCGTGCCTCATAATCAGAACTGGTTTTGGTACGGAAAACCCCATAATTTAATTTTTTTTTTTTCGCGCTAATCGCGCCGCTGTCACAGGCAGCGGTCATTTTCTTTGAGCGCGATGCATTGTGGGCCGACGGTGCCGTCACCTCCGACGCACGAATAGTAAAACTTTCTGCTGGGCGAGTTGGTTCATACTTTGCGCTCGTCCGCGCCTATTACTGTGTCCGTGTTTTGTTTGCCCATAACCATTTCCTTTGCAAGACGCGCGAATAGCTCCGGAGCCATTTCGGCGCCGGGCCCATCGGGGCGCGTAGGAATACGCCGGTTGCGTTGGCTGCGCCGGTGCGCCCGACTGTAGAGGGGTCGTTTTAGCCAACGTGACGCAGCGTGCGCGCGTGTGCGTTACGACCCGCCGAGGTGGCTCAGTCAGCTAAGGCGTTGCGCTGTGCTGCTCAGCACGAGGTCGCAGGATCGAATCCCGGCCGCGGCGGCCGCATTTCGATGGAGGCGAAAAGCAAAAGCGTCCGTGTGCTTGCGTTGTAGGGCACGTTAAAGAACCCCAGGTGGTGAAAATTAATCCGGAACCCTCCACTACGGCGTGCCTCATAATCAGAACTGGTTTTCACACGTAAAACCCCAGAAAGAAGAAGAAGAACGTGTGCGTTACTTCGGACTCTAAACGGCCCTTAAAGTGTCAACAATGGCGTTTAGCCGTTCCGTCACGTAGCCAGAGTTTTGACAGCGGCTGTGTGTGGTCACACAGACAACGCGCACAACTGTTGTCGACGGCGGCGGCATTTTGCACGCGTTCGCACAGATCGCGCGTGGCGTTGGTGACGTGTTTATGAAGAACGTGCCAACCTTTGCCGTACACCCTATGGCGGTGTACCGTAGCGACCATAAGGTCATGGTCCCTGCGGTCTCTAAATAAATTAATACCACCGGATCACATATATTTCTCGTTCTTTAATAGTTCAAATAACCAATTACACCATCATATCTTAATAGTCATAATTGGAAATCCATAATTCCCACTATAGTACAGCTTCGCTGGTCTTCCATCTCCACCCCAGTGGAAGGGATGACAGTTTTTCTTTAAAATATGACATGCGTGTTAGAATAGAGTTACAAACTGAAAATACTGACAATCAATTGTCATTACAAATATCCAATCCAATGAACACGTCGGCTGCAATGGCAGGAGTCGTGGTTGATGCGATATTGCTTGTGGCCGTTCTGTAGGCTCGTTAGGATGTAATGGTCTGCAGGCCTTTTTAAGACATGCGGCATCTCGAGCGCAATGGACGGCACAGAAAATGAGATGCTCTGGGCTGTTTTCATCGACAAAAAACGCCTATGAAAGCGACTACGAGTGATACAGGTTCGATTGGCTCCGATGTAATAAATTCTCTTTTTCTACATGAGAGAAATGAGCCGTGCACGCTCTCTTTCTCTCTTACAGTGAAAATATATGGTAAGTGAAGGCAATTTTTTTTCTCATTCACTTGGAATTCATTTGGACTTCGCGGAGCTCAAGACGAAGGGGGAAGGAGTCAAAGAAACGCAAGCCTTCCTGCTTTCCTTAGATGACTGCTCAAGGACGATTTCGGCTAAAGCTGGTAAAGATGTAAACAGCGTTATCGATATCCTGAAGGCTGAATGTTTTAAACACACAAAGACGACAGTCTGCGACAACGTGCCGGCTTTCTGGAGTGCGAAGTTATCAAAGTGGGCACAAGAGCACGGGATAACGATCAAGTATCCTACTCCATACCACCCGGCAGAAAACGGCCTAGCGGCCATACGAGACTTCAATTTCTGAAGATGTATTCAGGCTTTGCAGGCGGCTGGAAGGGCTGCCTCGAGGTCGCTTCGAAACATCACAACAGATCGTTCACCACTGGCTTAGGCTGCAGTTCTCATTTTGCCGCTTCGGACACAGCGCCCATACTTCCTGCAGATAGTGAGCTAGGCCTCCTAGAAAACCTCGACCTCACTGAAGTCAAGAAAACTAAAAGAACAGGAGGTCTACAAGTGCCGCATGAGGTCTACAAGTACCTCAAAGGCAGAACTGCGGGATACCTGACATACAACCTGGAGACTACGTCTTTGTAGGGAAATGAGCTGTACCTTCAAACTCCAAATTTCACAGACCATTTCAAGTGGTTAAGACCGCATCCCAGAATAGAATGTTGAAGAACGTGTGGTACACTGAAGCATCGAGTCAAATGGAGTGCGTCTCTATTGGAAACACATTCAAGTATTACATCAGTCAAAAGAAGTCCGGAGTTTTGGCACGTAAAACCCCATAATTTTTTAAGAAGTCCGGAATAGTGAATCGGTCGGCGCTGGATGCATGAAAGAAGACCAAGAGGGGGGCTAGGGGAGAAGTGAGGATAAAGAAGTGAGATTAAATAGCGGACGACACCCGTCTCACTGAGATTATGTCTTTTGTATAGCCGGTCTAGTTAGGAATGCTACAACAAGTACTTGGTCCTTATGTCAATGACTAATAGTATACACTCTATTCAACTATGTGCCTTCTTAAACAACAAAAATTGGCTGCGCCTTAGCTCAGCTAACCCTGGATATGCAAAGCGAAAGCTTGGTTTAGCCTGGTTAGGTCTTCGTTTCACTTGGTTAGCCTTTGATTTAGCAGTAATTATTATACTTAGGTATACACTCATCGCTATAAGCCAAGTATAAATTATAAGCCGACAAGTCCAAGCGTTTTGCGAGCCAAACGGCTAGCTCTTCCTCAGTCTCCGACGCTAGCTTCGCTTGCTTGGCATTCCGGACACTTTCGACTGAAGCAGTTCGCCGGGCGAAAGACACACGCCGCTTGCGACTTGGTCAGATGCCGGTAAGACTCCGCGGGGTGGTCAGACCACAGAGAAAGAAACGCTGCCAGCTGCGGTGGTTGCTATAGGCAACGGCTCAGCTCGCGCGGCGCTGCACCGGCCACAGCGAAACGGCGAGAATGCGGCCGTGTAGCTTTCGCTACAAAACTCTCTATTGGTCCCTTTCAAGCGCTCTATAGACCTACACCATGTTTGTGAACAGGGGTAGGCACCATTGATATATTTTAGGCCCTATAGCAACGTCGCGTAGGCTCTGCCCACGTTCGCCGCCTCCGCTTGCATGCGCGGATGGCGCATTTTTTTTTTTCATTTTTTTTTTATTGGATGAGGGTGGGGGGTGCTAAAATCATGATTTCATTATGAAGCACACGGTAGTGGAGGCGCAGGATTTCACTACGTGAGATACCCAGTACACGTTCTTGCATTTCGCCCCCATCGGAATACAGTCGAACGAGACGCTAAGCCTAGCTCGCTGACCGCCGCAGTGACGGCTGACACCGCTCGCGACCTGGCCTGCAGCTCATCATAGTGCGCTTATTTTTGCCAACACGATTAACGTGGGCTTACATAAATCGCTTTTGTCGCTGTCGTTGGTGAAAATAGCAAACGAAACGTAGTACTTGCAAGCCAGCCGAGCCGCCTCGCTGGGACAGCCGGTAGGGTGTCGGAACGAAATGTTTTTCGTTCCGCTTTTCGTTTCGTTCCACAGAAAAAAGTTCCGTTCCGTTTTCGTTCCGGAACAAAAGAAAAACGTTCCGTAACGGTTCATAACGTTTTTTTTTTTTTTTCAATAAGAAAAACGAACAAAGTACTTAATATAAAAAGTATCTTTTAAAAACAGCAAGAAATACTGAACTAATACATAAAAATGCAATAATAATTGTAGGGGTTTTACGTCCCAAAGCCACGATGTGACTATGAGGGAAGTATCAAAAAGTTTCGAAGCAAGGACACAACAAAAACTCGGTATTTATTTTTCCTCAAGTTTGAATCCCGAATTTTCGTCAAGGAGGGGCACACGATTTCAGAAGCAGCAGGTCACCAAGTGTACTCGCCGATAAGCGAGACCGCTGCTCTGACAAAACGAACTTGAGTGCCGAAAATGCCCTCTCAACGCTGACTTGTGTGGCTGGCCCACCAAGGGCCACTTGTGCTAGCATGTACAGCTCCGTACAAACTCAAGCGACGACAAAGCCCTCTCCACGACGGGCTGTGTGAGAGGCACGCGAAAGTCCGCTTGAATTTAATACGAACAGCTATAGTTGCCACTTTTTTCGTTTCCTGCATTATTTCAACGCATCTTTCCTTTTAAATACCTGCCCGAGATGCGAGCTGACGTTGAACCCCGAGTTATGCATTATTGCTCACGTTGCATGACCTCGGTTGTTCCGGATCGCAAATTTTTCCCGTGAACCGAAAAAGAATAAAAAATATTTCGTTTTTGGTCCGGAACGAAATAATAAATAACGTTCCGGTTACGTTTTCGTTCCGGGCAAAAATATCGTTCTTTTCGTTTTTCGTTCTCGTTTTTCGTTCCGTTCCGACACTCTGGAACTTCAACTTTCCGTCTGCGAGACGAAATGCCGTCGGATCGTTGCTCCCGATCGCGCCAGTGGTTTAGTACTGGGCGCTGCTTCACACGTGCGAATTCGATATATTTTTTTTTCTGTTAAGCACTATTTCATGTTAATAACAAGCTGTAGCCGACTTCTACGTCGCCGTGAGCGGTGATAGAAGCGATCGCCTCTGTGATCGGGCAGGCGAGGTACGGCCGGCCCCGTTTTATACCGGCCCTACGGTGACGCCGCCTGTGTAGGCCCGCGCAATCTGAGCTGTTGGCCACGGCCGTCCGATCGCTCCAACTCTGTACTAACATTGTACATTTTATTTCGCGCTCGAAATTTGATTGACACATTTAGGCGCGTTTATGACATCCACACTAGAGCACTGCACGGGCCGATTTTTTCAGGCCGGGCCCGGCCCGGGCCCGTTTTTTACGTTGGGCTGCCCGCCCGAGCCCGATCAAAACTTTTATGGCGAGTCCCGGGCCCGGCCCGGGCCCGGAAATAATCTACGTTACCCGCCCGGCCCGGCCCGCCACCCCTTTGCCTTAGGCCCGAGCCCGACCCGAGCCCGACTCGAAACCGGCCCGAACCCGGCCCGAGACCGAAAAATAATGTTTTTCAGAGTTGAGACGCACGAGAATAACTCGCTGCACGTTACATGCACATCACCAGAAAGCCCGAGAGCGGCCCGAGCCCATGAAAAAACTGTTCTACCCGGCCCGGCCCGGCCCACGGGCCGGGCCGAACCCGCGCTTTCGGGTAAGCCCGAGCCCGTGCAGTGCTCTAATCCACACTGCAATTAACGCAGCTGTGACCATGCTGCCTGCGTATGTGAAAGTGTGGTAGGATATCTACACTGCAGGTGGCTCAATTCTTTGAGATTAAAATAAATTTGAATGTGACGTGCATTGTGGGGCCTACTACGGTCGGCCTACATTCAAGGCTAATCCTAATCTAGCTTTTCCACAGTGCTGCAAGAAATTGTAATGACACAATAATAACGATCCTAAGGTCATAGGTTGGCTAATGCACGCCACTCAAAATATAGGAGAGGCTTAGTGGTTACGAAATGTTTTGCGCATAATGGATGATCTCGATCTGGTATCGAAATCCAACTTTCGTTTTTAACCGCGGCGGCCCGCTTGCGCCGGTTTTCGTCAACAGGAAACCTGTGAAAACTTTGGGCTCTTGCGTATTTCGACGCTACTCAGCTAGTCTACATACTGCGTTTCCTTCGTTGTAAAATCATAGAATAAAGACTTCACAGATGGAACCACATAACATCCCGCGAAACCCAGCGGCGGCTCGGCGGCGGAGGGCCTACCATGCGAAGCTAAATTCCGACGACAGCGCCACCGCATTTTCGTGACATAGCACCGTGGTGTAGGTGTATAGTACTCTCGCGGGACAGTTTACATATGACGAGTCCTTCGTCGAATGTAAAATCGAGTAGTTTTACAAAATCGAGTCCTTCAAATGCATTCAGCTGGTTCTTTCAGAGCGCCGCGCGCCAGCTCACAGTGCTTCGATGCTCTCTCAGCTTCAGGTTGGGAGCGCAAGCGAGATACAAAAAAAAAAAAAACAACAAAGAATTGCCACCACGTGGCTCCTCCGATTGCTTTTGGAGGAGCTAAACTTGAGTTGAATCTTGGGCATGTTTTCTCTTGCGTTAATGCTGAAAGGTCTCCGCAACCGTGTGAATGGTGTCGTAACATGGTAGGAACCAGTCGAAGGTATATCACAAGTTTCCCCGCTGAGTTTCCTGCTACTTCTTCCAATTCTGTTCTATAGAACGCCCTGCCAGTGTTATCAGTACAGTTCTGTTTGTGAAAAGCAGGTGGAAGAATAGATGTAGATTAAGATGTTTCACCTGCGATGCGCTTTCCATTGTTCTCTTCGTATAACCCGCACATCCGCCAGGGTATAAAGATAAACGAAGAAAGGAAATTTATGAGCACCGGGAAAGTATTGTCCTAAATATAAAAAGGAAAAAAGAACGCAAGCGGTGACTGCAAATATTTTTAACTGCGTGGCCTGGCTGTTTGTGGCGGTGCGCGATGGGGCGTCGTTTGCAACAAAGGCACGGTGAGTGCACTCCTGAAGCGAACAGCCTAGCAGATCAATTGCACTTACATTGAAAATTGCTTTTCGCGCTTGCGCATACCATAAATGCTATCGCCGATCCCGCCGTTATAACACACTGACATGCCGTGCGGTTTAAAGCCCATGGATCTTTGAAAAGTAGCTAGGCTTTGATCTCGCCGCTGAGCGACTCGATTGTACGATAACTGCCGCGCACCGCCTGGCTTAGGCCATGATAGCAGATGACGCACGCATCGCGCGCATCGTCCTCTGTTCTCAAGCCGCGCGCAGGTACGTGCCGCGATATCGCAGGATATCGAGATATCGCTCGCGACGATAACTGAATTTGCAGTTGCCGCGGGTTCTACACTTGATCTCGCAAACGCGAAAGAGCAAACGGCTTTGAAAAACGACGCCGCATTCCAGGATTAGCCGCCTAATGTTACACGTACGGCTCAAGGTAACCGGCGCGACAGTTGCACGAAAATCCTATCTTTTCTTTTTTTGTTATTTTTTTTTCTCGTAGCACAAACCAGGGCCGCGATTTTGTAGCGATGACTTATGACTTATTCCATATACTAGTCTTATCATCCACCGCTCACGGCCTGCTGATTCCGTTGATAATGCGAGAGGACCGTCGCTCTGACCACTAACAAAGCGCGATAAGCGCGAAAAGGCATTATTACCGGAAAGGCATCGCTACAAAATCCCGGCCCAGGAGACACTGCCGGCAGCAGTAGATACTTTTCAAAGATTTATAGGAGCCTATATTAACTCCCGAACTTTGTGGATAAATGTATTGGCGTTCCAGTTACTTTTGTGCTTCGATGCATAAAACTACGTTTTGTTAAGAACTTAGTGACTGGAACGCCAATACATTTCTCCGCAAAGTTCGGGAATTGATATCTCGAAACCGGTGTCGTCTTGAGAATTCGTTTCAAGTGGATCCGCCTTGCGAACTCAACGGCTAGAATTTGTATATTGCAATATGGGTCATAAGATGATTAGTTAAAAGCTTAATTAGTGAATATTTGTTAGTTAGTAGATTATGCATTTCAATTTTTTGTGCAAGTAATGTCCACCTCTTCGAGTAGACCCACTCATTAACTAGAATTGTGCTATCTGCCACAGGCAACCGTTAAAATTTTTTGAAAGTGTTTGCTGAAACACCTTGTCGATAAAAAGTGCACATAGTGTAGCAAGTTGGCCTCCATGCGCTTTATTTGTTGTAAATCCTGTTTGACGAACAATGAGAGGGGGAAAGAGTAGGGTGGCGGCGTCTGTGCACGAGGCCTGCGCTTCTGTGGTTATAACGTCATGCGCGTCCGAGACTCCCAGGTGCAGGCGTGTGTGCAGCAACGGTTGCAGCAGATGCATGGGAGGTGCGGTGACCACGGTGGCGCTTGCGTCGGCGTAGTGTGGTGCCGTATGAAAAAAAAAATGGATTATTTCATAAAGTATGCAGCCCATGTATGCAGCCCATGTATGCAGCCAAAACAGATTCGCTGGAAATCGGTCCCCATATGGATGTTGTGGCCCCACGAATTTTTTTACTGCGCCAACGAGAAAATATATTACACAGATACACCGAGCTAAAAAAAGTTGCAGTGGCTTAGCTCGGCTATGCCAGGATATACGTAGCGTTAGCAAAGGTTCAGCTGATTATTCTTAGCTTTCCTGGTTGCCTAGATCGTCAAGGCATTAGCTTGATTGTCATGCTTACTGCTGCTCCAATGACACACACGCGGTATACGTATTATGTGGCACATGTATTCATTCCTCCTACGCTCAACCGCTAATTGCCAGGCAACTACTTCGGGATCCGATGAGTCAAGCTTCTCCGTTCTTCTGCGCTGTTGAGCAGCATTTGCGCTCTCCTTCTCCATGGCTATACCACACTGGCAAACGCCAGTCAGAAGCACAGCGGCTCCAGCGCAGTGTCAGACGGCGACTGCACAGCGATCGCGCGCCGGCGCCAGTGCGTCTACAGGCTGTTTCACATGGCGCGATTGGGGCGAAAAAAATCGTTCTGCCGCGCACGTCGCAGAGCGATTTTTGCTGAGAGCTTTCACATGCGTCTGTGACAGCGCGATTTCCGTCGCAGCGACGCCGAAGGTCGCCCCCTGCTCACGAAGCACCCAAGCCTGCATCGCTAAATAAAAACAACGTGGAAACTAGTCACATAATAAAATGTTCTTCTTATTATTTGAAAATAGAATGAGTACACTATTTTTTAATGTTTAAATGCGTTGAGCCTTTACGATCGCTTAGTCTGCAACCGCGGCGAGTGAAACGCTGCACAACACAGCAAGTATGAGCGTGCGGCTAGTGCGGCGCGGTTTCGTTTATTACCCCGTTGTTGCGGTAATATATCGAAGCCACAAATCTTCTCCTGGAGGAGTATATGCTTCTGCAGAAGAAGCGACCATTGAGTGTGTAAGCACCTGGCACAATTTGTAGCGATAAAGAGGTTCACGACGGTGACGATCAAGTGGGTACTTGCCGTATGTTGAAGGCGGCGTCTGCTCCTGACCTGGATTGCGTGCAGCTTCTTATTTTAAACAAATTGTGTGAGCTAGAGAAAACAAAAATTGTACATGAAGCTCCTGAGCCACAGGCGCTGGTGGATACGCTCTGTTAAAACATCATTGAAACTGGTGCGCGATATTGCTCCGCTGAGCTTCCAACACGCGGTAAAACAGGAAAGCGCCTATTTCGACGGCGCTTGCTCTTACGTCACGTTGCTCCGCCCACATCGCGCCGATCGCTGCGACTCAGCGACGGAAATTCCAACATGTTGGAATCCCGTCGCGGAGAGCCCGCGGCGTCGCGGCGGTCGCTGAGCGACGGAATCCGCTGTGTCGCTGTGTGAAAATCGCGCCATGTGAAACGGCCTTACCACGGCTACGACGTCACTCCTCTGGAATGCGCAGACCGGCGACGGTGAGTCGCGCGCGGCGGCGGCGGAGTGCGCGAGAGGTGCCGGCCGGTGGCTCCGGTGATGCGCAAGCCGTGTGACATCACTGATCCTTGCGCATGCGCAGCAAGGCTCTTGATGTGCCACGCGAAACGGGCTTGGCTAGGCCAGTGTAGCTAACGCTACAAAACAAACAAACATGAAAGGCAAGTGTGTAGCATTGATCAGTGAAGTTGAATTATCTGTCATGTACTAACAAAGGTGACTGCAGGCTTACGCATAGAACGGCATTCTCGGGGATATGACGGGTCTCGGAGATTTGTTTCGTGGCCTGGTCGGGGTGCTGGAACAAAATTATTCTGGTTTTGAGCAGGCGTTTAAAATTTCATGATTGGTAACGTGGCGCAAGCTGAGAGCAGGGTACGTTATTTAATTAATTTAGACGTTATCTGGGGCATATATTAAAACATCGACCTATTTGGCCCGTGCACATACGTCCACAGGAAAGGCGAATTTTATAGACGACTCCTGAGTTTAACTCGACAACACAATTTACATGCTTTAGGCGATATTTCCCATTACCCACTGGCGTGCGCTGTGCCCTTCTGTGCACGAGGGAAGAGATGCGGCGGGGTTTGTGGGAAGCAGAAAATACCACCCGCACGCCAAACCGCTTTCATAGACAAACACCTACCCACACTAACATGGATTCTACAAGATTTTCTCGCAGTGGAGTCCCACCATAGATGTCTGTGGTGCGACTCCACCACGACACTCGAAAACCTAACTTACCAATGCACGCAGTGTGCGGCAGACGCCGTCTCGCAGGCACTTAAAGCGCACCTCACCAGGCCAAATAGCAAATTATAGTTTATAGCAAATTAAGATGGAAGTTGTTACGTGCTCTCTAAGGAGCGTTTTACCGGAAGAATTTCTCAAGTTAGTTCTTTAATAGCAGATATATAAATATTTGAAGTGCCGTGTGTGTGTGTGTAAACTTTATTTAAAGAGGTCCGGAGGCTCGACTTAAGCCGAGGCGGGCCGCTCCCACGTTGGCACTGTCAGGCCAAGCCCTTCAGCGACATCATGAGCCCCCTGGACAGCCCATAGTTGGTCTTGAAGCAATGGGCTTTGGATTCTTTTTTGCCATCGAGTCCATTCTTCCAGGAGGCTCGGAAGAGTTTCGGGGCACCCCGCGAGCATATGTTTGATTTCAATGATTCCATTACAATCATTACATTCCTTCCTAATCTCCCTCTCTGGATATATTTTGGTAATGTGGTACGGCGTGGGGTATGTACCCGTTTGCAATAAGCGCAGTGAGACTGCCTGAGCCCTGTTTAGCTTTGAGTGTGGCAATGGTAATTGCCTGCGTCCTAGATAGCAGTGTTTGGTTATCTCATTATAAGTTATTAAATGATCTCTATATTCCCCGGCCTGATGGTGAACGACTCGGTTATGACTGTCACGGTTAGCAAGTCCTCGTGCCAACTCATGCGCAACAACGTTGAGGTTTACCCGAGTCTCGTCAGCTTTCCCCATATGTGCAGGAAACCATCGGATTTCTGTTCTCCTAATTCTAATGTTTTCAAATAGTTTAGCTGCAACTCCAGCTACGTAGCCTTTATCAAAACTTTTTATAGCGGCTTTTGAATCACTGTAAATGAAGGCCCACTTATTACTCCTGATGGCTAGAGCAATTGCCACTTGTTCCGCTACCATGGGTTCCTTGGTAAAAATAGTGATAGCGTCTTGCACCTTTCCTTGCGAATTTGATACAATGGCCGTATAGGCTTCGTTACCTTTCACCAAGGCAGCATCTACTATAGCTGCCAGTTGGTTCTGCTGTTCTATCTCCTGCAAGAGTGCTTTAGCTCTTGCCTTTCTCCTTTTGATATTATATTCTGGATGCATGTTTCTGGGTAGAGGGTTGGTTCTGATCCTATCCCTAACTTCAGTATTTAATTCCACCTCAGCCTCTATTGGGCTCCTTGATCTATTAGGTTCTACACCTATTGTCTGTAATATCTTTCTGCCTGCTCGTGTTTTTTTTTTTTTTCAATCTTTTGTGTTGCGCTAGCTGTTGCGCCTCAGCGATTTCTTCCATTGTGTTGTGGACTCCTAGACTCATGAGCTTGTCAGTTGCAGCGGTACTCGGTATCCCTAGGGCTATTTTAACAAGTTTCCTGATCATGACATTGAGTTTGTAAAGTTCTGCCTGTTTCCATTTGAATAATCCGGCCACGTAAGTGAAGTGACACAAAGCAAAAGAATGTATTAGCCTCAAAGCACTGTCTTCCCCCAAGCCTCTGTGTCTGTTGGTAATTCTCCTTGCTGTATTGATATGCTGTATTGTACTATAATTGGCATTGAAGTGCCGTGACCCCATGATTTAAGGAGGCGAGCATCACCGCCAGCACAGACACTCTCTCCACTTTCCCCGTCTAGCCTCCGCAAGCGAAATTCCTTCTCAGCGTTCTCCCATAACAGAACCGGAGGATCGCGAGACGGTTACGTCATGGGCCCCGCCTTCTTTTTTTTTTCTTTTTTTTTGCGTTTTTGCTGAGTGGCACATTTCTGCTGATGGTCTCACGCGCGAGCTGTTAGGTTTGTCTTCTTTCGTGCAGCGGACGATTTTTCAAGCTATGCACGAGAACACCTGATTAGCGGTAGACGTCACTGCCACAGTCACACGCGAGAGGATGAAAGAGCATGATCGCGGCGCCGCAACACGGTAGAAAATGGCATAGTTCCGTTCTCTGTGCGCAAGCGTGGGAACATACAGACGAAACGGAAGTACGTGTACATCTCTCTTCTTATGGTGCGAAGTAAAACAGAAACACGCTGACATTCGGTTTTGCATGTTTTATTATTTCTTCAAACTATAATTGGTCTATTGAAGCAACAGATTAAACAAATAACTGATATGGGGCCATCAATTATAATTCTTGAAGTCACGTGTCACTCTGGGTGACGTCACAGCACTGCCATGTACGTAGGGGCACTTGTGCGACTGACTGACGTCGGCTCTCCGGCCGGGAGCGCGGCAACCGCGAGAAGGGCAAACGGCGTTTGGTTTGAAATTTAAGCTCTTTCCGCGGCGCCCATTGATGTAATACTTAGCAGACACGATCCCTAGCGCGTATTGTATGCACTGCACTTGTCAGTTCAGAATGGTCAGCGAAGCTTTTAAGGGAACCTGCCTTCGATGGTCGCGTCCGGATGTAGAAGAAAACTCCCATTGGCCGTATGCTGTATGTGCGAGTGAAAACGCGCGAGGGACGCGCGCTTTCACTGGGAGCGAACGCACGGTGGAGAGCAAACACGCCTTCTTCCGTCGCGGGAAAGGCTGGGGGGGACGGGAGGGAGGGGAGGCGACGTTTTGCTGCGGCACCAAATGCGTATCTTGCGACCGGGCGCAAGAGGAACTGGCGACTCAATCTCCCACGCGAAAGGGGGACAGCGGGAAGGCAGCGTGGGAGGGAGGGGTGGCGGCTTCTGCTCCGCGAGCAACTTGTACTTTGCGCGGCGCCGCGCGGTCGAGCGCACCGTATCTTCAAAGCGATCTGCAACACAGCTCCTACCTTTGCATGCGCTGTGCTTTCGCCGCTCAGTTCCCGTTGAAACGATAGACCGGATTAACCTTCGCTCGCTGCAGCTGGCGCGCTTGCTCACGCCAGCGTTTTGACAGCGGTTGTGTGCTGTCACACAAACAATGCGCAGAACTGTTGTCGACGGCGGCGGCGTTTTGCCCACGTTCGCACTGAACGCGCGCGGCGTTGGTGACGTGTTTATGAAGAACGTGCCAACTTATGCCGTACACCCTATGGCGGTGTACCGTCGCGACCATAAGGTCATGGTCCCTGCGGTCTCTAAATAAATTAATACCACCGGATCACATATATTTCTCGTTCTTTAATAGTTCAAATAACCAATTACACCATCATATCTTAATAGTCATAATTGGAAATCCATAATGCCCACCATAGTACAGCTTTGCTGGTCTTCCATCTCCACCCCTGTGGAAGGGCTGACAGTTTTTTATTTACAATTCGCATGAGCTGCTCACAAAACGATGTGATGAGGGGCACAGTACACCCCGCAGACTTTAAGCGATCTACTTGCATTTCGAAACTAGTGCTCACCTGATGCATGAAACTTTTTACCGTGAGGCTGTATATGGCAAATCCGTCGTCCGTGAACAACCCGCGAAATGGCTCGCTGGCGTCCCTCGGCGCAACCGCGCGAATGCGCTCGTGCCACTGCTCACGCATTCGTCGTCGTCGTCTCCTTACAGAGCTTATGCCGCTGATCATTCCACCGTATAATTTCACTTCTCTTTTATCGTCGTAATGGGGAGGCCCCGTTTACGGTGGTATGAGCCATTCATTGTCTTACGTGACGGACCGATTTAATAACAGAGGTGATACGCGAATTTGTGTGCGTACCTATAGTCCCGATGACCACCGATCAAGACAATAAATTTCTTGGTACCTTTGTTCAAAATTTTGTGTCACCTCTTTGTCGTGCGCTAAACAGCTTCGCTGATCATCCACCTTCACAGAGTGAAATGGCTCATGCATTTTTTCTCCCAAAGCCCCCAAGCATAGGCACGACATAACAATTCTGCGTTTTACAAGTTCTAGACTTTTTACGAGAATGCAATAACACCAACTAGACCACCTATCCGTCCTATTGCGAGCACACAGCATGGGCCATTTGGTATCTGCCCAAATAAATGACTTGCTGCTGGATGCTGTCTAGCCTATAGTAGACAACTCGGTTCACTGAGCATGTGCCACTGGGTTTGTGTGCCTGAGCGTTCGGCATTGTGTATGTGATATTGGTATGTGCTAACTTGCCACGTACCAATACATACGCCAAATCTTGGTAAATCACCCATAATGTATGTTTCCCGGTGACAAAAATGGGTATGTAGCTTTAGATATTCGTATAATAAAACTATAGCGCCCCCTTCACAAAGAAGACTTCTCCGTTGAGAGCGTCCGCATGATAGAGAGCCGTTGCAACGAAGTTGGTACCAGGATACTAGGGAAACTGCCGGGATGCTACATGATTCGGCATTGTGCTCGGCAGCGAGATAGCCAGTTCGTGCGTCTGCTGATGTGCCCATAATGCTTCGTGATTCAAGGATGTCATGGCGTGGGGATACAATAATCATCATAACAGTCACCATAACAAATAAAAGATATACCCACCGTCACCGACTGCACATTCATCATACGGGTAATCGCATTAACGTCGTCAATGTTATCCAAAGAGTGGAATCACCCATTTTTTTATCGTTGGATTGGCCGCAGGTGCACGGCGCCAGTTTTCGGTAGCTGAAAAGGTGGACTTTGTGGTCGCCTACGTCAGGGCTCCTGGAGATGGAGACATCGGGTAATTAATGCATGCGGCTTAACGGTCAGATCACCACCGTATCAGGTTTCGTAAAGAAATCATCCTGCCAACGCAAGTGATGACTTTTACACTGTCGCAGCGGGCGTCATCATTATGCCACACACAAGAGCCAGATAAATCACAAAGTCTCGAGAGGCGCAATTATCATCCATACCAAGCTTGTATCAAGAACTGAGAGCTAATGAAGTTTAGCACGGTCTACTCACGAAGACACCCAGATGCTTCCAATACATTTGGCGAGAATGAATGCTGCCAGGAATTTCGTCGGCTTGCCCGCGCAAAGACACAACTTTTATGCAGTTCTCCGCGTGTCTCCACGTGCCAGTCCACTGCTTCGAAGGTGGATTACCAGCGAAGCAGTTTAGCACATGACATAGAGGTGACACCAAATTTACATCAGGGGTATGAGCAAATTTTATTTCTCTTGAGCGGCGACGGTGGTCATCCCGGACACACGCACACACAATTTTATTTTGATCGGTGGTCTTGATCGGCGGCATACATTCGGAATGGAAGACTACCGCCATCTCGGCGGAACCTAGAGTCGGAGGAAACTAGACGCGCGACGGGACCGCCACGCCCGGAAAGTGGAAGGAAAGTAGGCACGCAATCGCTTGGAACGACGACAAAGAGAGGGCGGTGCAAGCGTACACGTGGCCGACGCGGGTCCCAAAGCGGCAAATCTTTAAGAAACCCTTACTATCTACTTGGGAGTCTACTGATCTTGAAAATTGTGCCTATTGATAACTGATCTATTCAATATGCATACCCACGTGATGACATGTATATAAGCTTTTGCACAGAATGAAGCGATATTGCATCAAATTCGGGAGCTGAGTTTTTGCACAAGCAAATCTATTGACGCACACGACATATGCATAGAACCCTATCCATAGACAGCTTCGCTGTAAAACTCCCTATAAAGCTTTCTGTTGCTCGATTCGTGCTACATAAAAGTGTTTTTCCAAGCATGAAAGAAGTTCGTGACTACATGCAAAATTGCCGCGCCACTGGCCACTCGAGGTACTTTGCGCGTATTCGCGGCATTCCTTCACGCTCGGAAAAACACTTTTATGTAGCACGTTCTGAGCTACAGAAAGCTGTATCGGGAGTTTTCTCACTGACACTTTTCATCTAATTACAATATTTGACAAGTTGAATAATTAAGATGAAATATATAATTAGGCGGAGTGCAAAAAATTATCTGAGTATCTCCAAGCGACGGCAAACAACATTAACTTGGCGCTGTACAGCTACGTGGCATCTTGCATACTCCTAAATCTTGGTGCATGATAGTTGGGAGACCCTGTATACGAACTTACCATGATCAACACCTGTCTAACTTCTGTATTGGTATTCTGGTTTCTAAAATCTGCACTCCATTAAGTTTATTGCTCACCATTTTCTGGCCTTCGCCAAAGCAACTGCTATTTGCTGTTCGCTGGAAACGGACTTAACAGCTCTAATGCTCTTTGTGTGGTTGAATTCTGCATTTACTGTAATGCATCCAGAGTCATGTCCCCCCTCCTTTAGGCAAAAAAAAATTGATTATGCGAAAACCACTGAGTCATCGCCCACACCCAGAGAACGTAATCCGCAGGCCTCGCAGTTTGCGAAACAGGATCCCTCAGCGAGCCGGAACAGCGAGAGGGGCCGGTTGGAGAACGAAACCCTCAGAATTCTTTTAATGCGATAGCTATTACAGGGACATTTTGAGCGAATTTCCACCGCCGTCGTCGCCGTCGCCATGAGGTTCCGTATAAACTCGACGGGCGATAAAATCGTCGCCGCGCGCCGTACGCTGAATGCGCGAGTGAAAGTACGCGACAGTCTAGACAGTTTTAGTTTAGCGTTAGCGTAATAGCGGGGTTACGGGAAATAGCGTTACCGTTCCGCAAACGAACTTTGCAGAAAGAGAGTTTTAGTATAGCGTGATAGCGTAGTTTACGTGCGGGACTCTATTCCATTACGCTTTGAATTTCGCATACACAGGGCACCTAATTCTATGTGTGTGTGCGTCCGGAAGGTGCGATAGGCAGCGCAATGGAAGCCAGGAGCGCGTTGTATTTTTACTTCACATGTCCGTCGATCTGCAACGAAACAGACAAGCAGTACTAGCTGTCTACCATAGCCTCCGAAATCCTCCCATCTCAGAGGCCATATGCTGTCGTCGCGCCTATCTCTCGACTTTAGCGATAGATGGCGCTCGCATCTCAGAAAAAATTTCTCTCGTTAGGCTTAGACGCGCTCGAAACGAGAAGCGATCTCGAAAATTCCTCAAGATTAGCCATAACACTCTCTCGGCGAAGCGGCATGAGACTAAGCAAAAGCCGTTTACGCAGTCATTTGCTACGAACGAAGTGAATTCTACAAAAACAACGCCAAATTAAGTTCGAAGCGGGCGACCGGGACCACCGCCATGTTTTACGTACACTACGTACACCACGCTAACACGGTAACGTTAACTCTGAGAAATAGCGTGCTCACGGTAAACGGTATGGGTTGGTTAGCGTTCTGCGCATGCGCACTTCGATCCCGCTATTCCGGTACGCCCGCTATTCCGGTAACCACGCTAAACTAAAACTGTCTAGTGAGCCGGCAATCGCGGCTCGCGCACACAAGAGCGGTAAGCGGGAAAGATGCGCGCAGTTTTCCAGTCGCGCACAATGCTCCGAGGAG